>NW_028142256.1:0-111262 GCF_055691185.1 Crinia signifera | reverse complement strand
TCCTGCTTCCTTTGTCCCCTTTTACCAACCCCTCTCACCCTACATCAACCCCCTCTCACCCTGAGTCTTCCCTCACCCTACACCAACCCCACTCTCACCCTGTGTCTTCCCTCACCCTGTGTCCTCTCACCCTGCACCAACCCTCTGTACCCCTGAATCCCACGCCCCCCTGCACCTGCATCCTCCACCCCCCTTCATCAAACCCTCTCACCCTTCACCAACCCTCTCTCACCCTGCTTCCTCCGTCCCCTTTCACCAACCCCCTCTCACCCTTCACCCACCCAATCCCACCCTGAGCCTTCCCTCACCCTGTTTCCTCTCACCCTACACCAACCATCTCAAATCCTGCATCCCTTGCCCCCCTGCACCAACCCACTCTCACCCTGCATCCTCCACCCCCCTTCAACAAACCCTCTCACCCTGCACCAACCCTCTCTCACCCTGCTTCCTCCGTCCCCTTTCACCAACCCCTCACACCCTACATCAACCCCCTCTCACCCTGAGTCTTCCCTCACCCTACACCAACCCCACTCTCACCCTGTGTCTTCCCTCACCCTGTGTCCTCTCACCCTGCACCAACCCTCTGTACCCCTGAATCCCACGCCCCCCTGCACCTGCATCCTCCACCCCCCTTCATCAAACCCTCTCACCCTTCACCAACCCTCTCTCACCCTGCTTTCTCCGTCCCCTTTCACCAACCCCCTCTCACCCTTCACCCACCCAATCCCACCTGAGCCTTCCCTCACCCTGTTTCCTCTCACCCTACACCAACCATCTCAAATCCTGCATCCCTTGCCCCCCTGCACCAACCCACTCTCACCCTGCATCCTCCACCCCCCTTCAACAAACCCTCTCACCCTGCACCAACCCTCTCTCACCCTGCTTCCTCCGTCCCCTTTCACCAACCCCTCTCACCCTTCATCTACCCCCTCTCACCCTGAGTCTTCCCTCATCCTGTGTCCTCCGCCCCCTCTCACCCTGCATCTTCCCTCACCCTACACCCACCCAATCCCACCCTGTTTCTTCCCTCACCCTGTTTCCTCTCACCCTACCCCAACCATCTCAAATCCTGTATCCCTTGCCCCCCTGCACCAACCCACTCTCACCCTGCATCCTCCACCCCCCTTTAACAAACCCCCTCTCACCCTACATCAACCCCCTCTGACCCTGAGTCTTCCCTCACCCTACACCAACCCCACTCTCACCCTGTGTCTTCCCTCACCCTGTGTCCTCTCACCCTGCACCAACCCTCTGTCCCCCTGAATCCCACGCCCCCCTGCACCTGCATCCTCCACCCCCCTTCATCAAACCCTCTCACCCTTCACCAACCCCACTCTTACCCTGCTTTCTCCGTCCCCTTTCACCAACCCCCTCTCACCCTTCACCCACCCAATCCCACCCTGAGCCTTCCCTCACCCTGTTTCCTCTCACCCTACACCAACCATCTCAAATCCTGCATCCCTTGCCCCCCTGCACCAACCCACTCTCACCCTGCATCCTCCTCCCCCCTTCAACAAACCCTCTCACCCTGCACCAACCCTCTCTCACCCTGCTTCCTCCGTCCCCTTTCACCAACCCCTCTCACCCTACATCAACCCCCTCTCACCCTGAGTCTTCCCTCACCCTACACCAACCACACTCTCACCCTGTGTCTTCCATCACCCTGTGTCCTCTCACCCTTCACCAACCCTCTCTCACCCTGCTTCCTCCGTCCCCTTTCACCAATCCCCTCTCACCCTTCACCAACCACCTCTCACCCTGAGCCTTCCCTCACCCTGTTTCCTCTCACCCTACACCAACCATCTCAAATCCTGCATCCCTGGCCCCCCTGCACCAACCCACTCTCACCCTGCATCCTCCACCCCCCTTTAACAAATCCTCTCTCCCTGCACCGAACCCTCTCTCACCCTGCTTCCTCCGTCCCCTTTCACCAACCTCCTCTCACCCTGAGTCTTCCCTCATCCTGTGTCCTCCGCCCCCTCTCACCCTGCATCTTCCCTCGCTCTACACCAACCCAATCCCACCCTGTGTCTTCCCTCACCCTGTTTCCTCTCACCCTACACCAACCATCTCAAATCCTGTATCCCTTGCCCCCCTGCACCAACCCACTCTCACCCTGCATCCTCTACCCCCCTTCAACAAACCCTCTCACCCTGCACCAACCCTCTCTCACCCTGCTTCCTCCGTCCCCTTTCACCAACCCCCTCTCACCCTACATCAACCCCCTCTCACCCTGAGTCTTCCCTCACCCTACACCAACCCCACTCTCACCCTGTGTCTTCCCTCACCCTGTGTCCTCTCACCCTGCACCAACCCTCTGTACCCCTGAATGGCACGCCCCCCTGCACCTGCATCCTCCACCCCCCTTCATCAAACCCTCTCACCCTTCACCAACCCCACTCTTACCCTGCTTCCTCCGTCCCCTTTCACCAACCCCCTCTCACCCTTCACCCACCCAATCCCACCCTGAGCCTTCCCTCACCCTGTTTCCTCTCACCCTACACCAACCATCTCAAATCCTGCTTTCCTTGCCCCCCTGCACCAACCCACTCTCACCCTGCATCCTCCTCCCCCCTTCAACAAACCCTCTCACCCTGCACCAACCCTCTCTCACCCTGCTTCCTTTGTCCCCTTTCACCAACCCCTCTCACCCTACATCAACCCCCTCTCACCCTGAGTCTTCCCTCACCCTACACCAACCCCACTCTCACCCTGTGTCTTCCCTCACCCTGTGTCCTCTCACCCTGCACCAACCCTCTGTACCCCTGAATCCCACGCCCCCCTGCACCTGCATCCTCCACCCCCCTTCATCAAACCCTCTCACCCTTCACCAACCCTCTCTCACCCTGCTTCCTCCGTCCCCTTTCACCAACCCCCTCTCACCCTTCACCCACCCAATCCCACCCTGAGCCTTCCCTCACCCTGTTTCCTCTCACCCTACACCAACCATCTCAAATCCTGCATCCCTTGCCCCCCTGCACCAACCCACTCTCACCCTGCATCCTCCACCCCCCTTCACCAAACCCTCTCACCCTGCACCAACCCTCTCTCACCCTGCTTCCTCCGTCCCCTTTCACCAACCCCTCACACCCTACATCAACCCCCTCTCACCCTGAGTCTTCCCTCACCCTACACCAACCCCACTCTCACCCTGTGTCTTCCCTCACCCTGTGTCCTCTCACCCTGCACCAACCCTCTGTACCCCTGAATCCCACGCCCCCCTGCACCTGCATCCTCCACCCCCCTTCATCAAACCCTCTCACCCTTCACCAACCCTCTCTCACCCTGCTTCCTCCGTCCCCTTTCACCAACCCCCTCTTACCCTGCATCCTCCACCCCCCTTTAACAAACCCCCTCTCACCCTACATCAACCCCCTCTGACCCTGAGTCTTCCCTCACCCTACACCAACCCCACTCTCACCCTGTGTCTTCCCTCACCCTGTGTCCTCTCACCCTGCACCAACCATCTGTCCCCCTGAATCCCACGCCCCCCTGCACCTGCATCCTCCACCCCCCTTCATCAAACCCTCTCACCCTTCACCAACCCCACTCTTACCCTGCTTCCTCCGTCCCCTTTCACCAACCCCCTCTCACCCTTCACCCACCCAATCCCACCCTGAGCCTTCCCTCACCCTGTTTCCTCTCACCCTACACCAACCATCTCAAATCCTGCATCCCTTGCCCCCCTGCACTAACCCACTCTCACCCTGCATCCTCCTCCCCCCTTCAACAAACCCTCTCACCCTGCACCAACCCTCTCTTACCCTGCTTCCTCCGTCCCCTTTCACCAACCCCTCTCACCCTACATCAACCCCCTCTCACCCTGAGTCTTCCCTCACCCTACACCAACCACACTCTCACCCTGTGTCTTCCATCACCCTGTGTCCTCTCACCCTGCACCAACCCTCTGTACCCCTGAATCCCACGCCCCCCTGCACCTGCATCCTCCACCCCCCTTCACCAAACCCTCTCACCCTTCACCAACCCTCTCTCACCCTGCTTCCTCCGTCCCCTTTCACCAATCCCCTCTCACCCTTCACCAACCACCTCTCATCCTGAGCCTTCCCTCACCATTTTTCCTCTCACCCTACGCCAACCATCTCAAATCCTGCATCCCTGGCCCCCCTGCACCAACCCACTCTCACCCTGCATCCTCCACCCCCCTTTAACAAATCCTCTCTCCCTGCACCGAACCCTCTCTCACCCTGCTTCCTCCGTCCCCTTTCACCAACCTCCTCTCACCCTGAGTCTTCCCTCATCCTGTGTCCTCCGCCCCCTCTCACCCTGCATCTTCCCTCGCTCTACACCAACCCAATCCCACCCTGTGTCTTCCCTCACCCTGTTTCCTCTCACCCTACACCAACCATCTCAAATCCTGTATCCCTTGCCCCCCTGCACCAACCCACTCTCACCCTGCATCCTCTACCCCCCTTCAACAAACCCTCTCACCCTGCACCAACCCTCTCTCACCCTGCTTCCTCCGTCCCCTTTCACCAACCCCCTCTCACCCTACATCAACCCCCTCTCACCCTGAGTCTTCCCTCACCCTACACCAACCCCACTCTCACCCTGTGTCTTCCCTCACCCTGTGTCCTCTCACCCTGCACCAACCCTCTGTACCCCTGAATGGCACGCCCCCCTGCACCTGCATCCTCCACCCCCCTTCATCAAACCCTCTCACCCTTCACCAACCCCACTCTTACCCTGCTTCCTCCGTCCCCTTTCACCAACCCCCTCTCACCCTTCACCCACCCAATCCCACCCTGAGCCTTCCCTCACCCTGTTTCCTCTCACCCTACACCAACCATCTCAAATCCTGCATCCCTTGCCCCCCTGCACCAACCTACTCTCACCCTGCATCCTCCTCCCCCCTTCAACAAACCCTCTCACCCTGCACCAACCCTCTCTCACCCTGCTTCCTTTGTCCCCTTTCACCAACCCCTCTCACCCTACATCAACCCCCTCTCACCCTGAGTCTTCCCTCACCCTACACCAACCCCACTCTCACCCTGTGTCTTCCCTCACCCTGTGTCCTCTCACCCTGCACCAACCCTCTGTACCCCTGAATCCCACGCCCCCCTGCACCTGCATCCTCCACCCCCCTTCATCAAACCCTCTCACCCTTCACCAACCCTCTCTCACCCTGCTTCCTCCGTCCCCTTTCACCAACCCCCTCTCACCCTTCACCCACCCAATCCCACCCTGAGCCTTCCCTCACCCTGTTTCCTCTCACCCTACACCAACCATCTCAAATCCTGCATCCCTTGCCCCCCTGCACCAACCCACTCTCACCCTGCATCCTCCACCCCCCTTCAACAAACCCTCTCACCCTGCACCAACCCTCTCTCACCCTGCTTCCTCCGTCCCCTTTCACCAACCCCTCACACCCTACATCAACCCCCTCTCAACCTGAGTCTTCCCTCACCCTACACCAACCCCACTTTCACCCTGTGTCTTCCCTCACCCTGTGTCCTCTCACCCTGCACCAACCCTCTGTACCCCTGAATCCCACGCCCCCCTGCACCTGCATCCTCCACCCCCCTTCATCAAACCCTCTCACCCTTCACCAACCCTCTCTCACCCTGCTTCCTCCGTCCCCTTTCACCAACCCTCTCTTACCCTGCATCCTCCACCCCCCTTTAACAAACCCCCTCTCACCCTACATCAACCCCCTCTGACCCTGAGTCTTCCCTCACCCTACACCAACCCCACTCTCACCCTGTGTCTTCCCTCACCCTGTGTCCTCTCACCCTGCACCAACCCTCTGTCCCCCTGAATCCCACGCCCCCCTGCACCTGCATCCTCCACCCCCCTTCATCAAACCCTCTCACCCTTCACCAACCCCACTCTTACCCTGCTTCCTCCGTCCCCTTTCACCAACCCCCTCTCACCCTTCACCCACCCAATCCCACCCTGAGCCTTCCCTCACCCTGTTTCCTCTCACCCTACACCAACCATCTCAAATCCTGCATCCCTTGCCCCCCTGCACCAACCCACTCTCACCCTGCATCCTCCTCCCCCCTTCAACAAACCCTCTCACCCTGCACCAACCCTCTCTCACCCTGCTTCCTCCGTCCCCTTTCACCAACCCCTCTCACCCTACATCAACCCCCTCTCACCCTGAGTCTTCCCTCACCCTACACCAACCACACTCTCACCCTGTGTCTTCCATCACCATGTGTCCTCTCACCCTGCACCAACCCTCTGTACCCCTGAATCCCACGCCCCCCTGCACCTGCATCCTCCACCCCCCTTCATCAAACCCTCTCACCCTTCACCAACCCTCTCTCACCCTGCTTCCTCCGTCCCCTTTCAATAATCCCCTCTCACCCTTCACCAACCACCTCTCATCCTGAGCCTTCCCTCACCATTTTTCCTCTCACCCTACACCAACCATCTCAAATCCTGCATCCCTGGCCCCCCTGCACCAACCCACTCTCACCCTGCATCCTCCACCCCCCTTTAACAAATCCTCTCTCCCTGCACCAAACCCTCTCTCACCCTGCTTCCTCCGTCCCCTTTCACCAACCTCCTCTCACCCTGAGTCTTCCCTCATCCTGTGTCCTCCGCCCCCTCTCACCCTGCATCTTCCCTCGCTCTACACCAACCCAATCCCACCCTGTGTCTTCCCTCACCCTGTTTCCTCTCACCCTACACCAACCATCTCAAATCCTGTATCCCTTGCCCCCCTGCACCAACCCACTCTCACCCTGCATCCTCTACCCCCCTTCAACAAACCCTCTCACCCTGCACCAACCCTCTCTCACCCTGCTTCCTCCGTCCCCTTTCACCAACCCCCTCTCACCCTACATCAACCCCCTCTCACTCTGAGTCTTCCCTCACCCTACACCAACCCCACTCTCACCCTGTGTCTTCCCTCACCCTGTGTCCTCTCACCCTGCACCAACCCTCTGTACCCCTGAATCCCACGCCCCCCTGCACCTGCATCCTCCACCCCCCTTCATCAAACCCTCTCACCCTTCACCAACCCCACTCTCACCCTGCTTCCTCCGTCCCCTTTCACCAACCCCCTCTCACCCTTAACCCACCCAATCCCACCCTGAGCCTTCCCTCACCCTGTTTCCTCTTACCCTACACCAACCATCTCAAATCCTGCATCCCTTGCCCCCCTGCACCAACCCACTCTCACCCTGCATCCTCCACCCCCCTTCAACAAATCCTCTCACCCTGCACCAACCCTCTCTCACCCTGCTTCCTCCGTCCCCTTTCACCAACCCCCTCTCACCCTTCACCAACCCCCTCTCACCCTGAGCCTTCCCTCACCCTGTTTCCTCTCACCCTACACCAACCATCTCAAATCCTGCATCCCTTGCCCCCCTGCACCAACCCACTCTCACCCTGCATCCTCCACCCCCCTTCAACAAACCCTCTCACCCTGCACCAACCCTCTCTCACCCTGCTTCCTCCGTCCCCTTTCACCAACCCCCTCTCACCCTACAGCAACCCCCTCTCACCCTGAGTCTTCCCTCACCCTACACCAACCCCACTCTCACCCTGTGTCTTCCCTCACCCTGTTTCCTCTCACCCTGCACCAACCCTCTTTACCCCTGCATCCCACGCCCCCCTGCACCTGCATCCTCCACCCCCTTCATCAAACCCTCTCACCCTTCACCAACCCTCTCTCACCCTGCTTCCTCCGTCCCCTTTCAACAACCCCCTCTCACCGTACATCAACCCCCTCTCACCCTGAGTCTTCCCTCACCCATGCCCCAACCCCACTCTCACCCTGTGTCTTCCCTCACCCTGTGTCCTCTCACCCTGCACCAACCCTCTCTACCCCTGCATCCCACGCCCCCCTGCACCTGCATCCTCCACCCACCTTCACTAACCCCCCCTCACCCTGCACTAACCCCCTCTCACTCTACACCAACCCAATCTCACCCTGTGTCTTCCCTTACCCTGTTTCCTCTCACCCTACACCAACCATCTCAAATCTTGCATCCCTTGCCCCCCTGCACCAACCCACTCTCACCCTGCATCCTCCACCCCCCTTCACCAAACCCTCTCACCCTGCACCAACCCTCTCTCACCCTACTTCCTCCGTCCCCTTTCACCAACCCCCTCTCACCCTACATCAATCCCCTCTCACCCTGAGTCTTCCCTCACCCTACACCAACCCCACTCTCACCCTGTGTCTTCCCTCACCCTGTGTCCTCTCACCCTGCACCAACCCTCTCTACCCCTGAATGGCACGCCCCCCTGCACCTGCATCCTCCACCCACCTTCACTAACCCCCCCTCACCCTTCACCAACCCCATCTCACCCAGCATTTTCCCTCACCCTGCACCAACCACCTCTAATGCTGCATCATCCGCCCCCCCCCCCATGCACCAACCCCCTTTCATCCCGTGTCCTCCGCCCCCTCTCACCTTGCATCTTCCCTCACCCTACACCAACCCAATCTCACCCTGTGTCTTCTCTTACACTGTTTCCTCTCACCCTACACCAACCATCTCAAATCCTGCATCCCTTGCCCCCCTGCACTAACCCACTCTCACCCTGCATCCTCCACCCCCCTTCACCAAACCCTCTCACCCTGCACCAACCCTCTCTCACCCTGCTTCCTCAGTCCCCTTTCACCAACCTCCTCTCACCCTACAGCAACCCCCTCTCACCCTGAGTCTTCCCTCATCCTGTGTCCTCCGCCCCCTCTCACCCTGCATCTTCCCTCACCCTACACCAACCCAATCCCACCCTGTGTCTTCCCTCACCCTGTTTCCTCTCACCCTACACCAACCATTTCAAATCCTGCATCCCTTGCCCCCCTGCACCAACCCACTCTCACCCAGCATCCTCCACCCCCCTTCAACAAACCCTCTCACCCTGCACCAACCCTCTCTCACCCTGCTTCCTCCGTCCCCTTTCACCAACCCCCTCTCACCCTACATCATCCCCCTCTCACCCTGAGTCTTCCCTCACCCTACACCAACCCCACTCCCACCCTGTGTCTTCCCTCACCCTGTGTCCTCCCACCCTGCACCAACCCTCTGTACCCCTGAATGCCACGCCCCTCTGCACCTGCATCCTCCACCCCCCTTCATTAAACCCTCACACCCTTCACCAACCCTCTCTCACCCTGCGTCCTCCGTCCCCTTTCACCAACCCCCTCTCACCCTTCACCAACCCCCTCTCACCCTGAGCCTTCCCTCACCCTGTTTCCTCTCACCCTACACCAACCATCTCAAATCCTGCATCCCTTGCCCCCCTGCACCAACCCACTCTCACCCTGCATCCTCCACCCCCCTTCAACAAACCCTCTCACCCTGCACCAACCCTCTCTCACCCTGCTTCCTCCCTTCCCTTTCACTTACCCCCTCTCACCCTACATCAAACCCCTCTCACCCTAAATCTTCCCTCATCCTGTGTCCTCCGCCCCCTCTCACCCTGCATCTTCCCTCACCCTACACCAACCCAATCCCATCCTGTGTCTTCCCTGACCGTTTCCTCTCACCCTACACCAACCATCTCAAATCCTGCATCCCTTGCCCCCCTGCACCAACCCACTCTCACACTGCATCCTCCACCCCCCTTCAACAAACCCTCTCACCCTGCACCAACCCTCTCTCACCCTGCTTCCTCCGTCCCCTTTCACCAACCCCCTTTCACCCTACATCTACCCCCTCTCACCCTGAGTCTTCCCTCATCCTGTGTCCTCCGCCCCCTCACCCTGCATCTTCCCTCATCCTACACCCACCCAATCCCACCCTGTGTCTTCTCTCACCGTTTCCTCTCACCCTACACCAACCATCTCAAATCCTGCATCCCTTGCCCCCCTGCAGCAACCCACTCTCACACTGCATCCTCCACCCCCCTTCAACAAACCCTCTCACCCTGCACCAACCCCCTCTCTCACCCTGCTTCCTCCGTCCCCTTTCACCAACCCCCTTTCACCCTACATCAACCCCTTCTCATCCTGTGTCCTCCGCCCCCTCTCACCCTGCATCTTCCCTCACCCTACACCAACCCAATCCCATCCTGTGTCTTCCCTCACCCTGTTTCCTCTCACTCTACACCAACCATCTCAAATCCTGCATCCCTTGACCCCCTGCACCAACCCACTCTCACACTGCATCCTCCACCCCCCTTCAACAAACCCTCTCACCCTGCACCAACCCTCTCTCACCCTGCTTCCTCCGTCCCCTTTCACCAACCCCCTCTCACCCTACATCTACCCCCTCTCACCCTGAGTCTTCCCTCATCCTGTGTCCTCCGCCCCCTCTCACCCTGCATCTTCCCTCACCCTACACCCACCCAATCCCACCCTGAGCCTTCCCTCACCCTGTTTCCTCTCACCCTACACCAACCATCTCAAATCCTGTATCCCTTGCCCCCCTGCACCAACCCACTCTCACCCTGCATCCTCCACCCCCCTTCAACAAACCCTCTCACCCTGCACCAACCCTCTCTCACCCTGCTTCCTCCGTCCCCTTTCACCAACCCCCTCTCACCCTACATCAACCCCCTCTCACCCTGAGTCTTCCCTAACCCTACACCAACCCCACTCTCACCCTGTGTCTACCCTCACCCTGTGTCCTCTCACCCTGCCCCAACCCTCTGTACCCCTGAATCCCACGCCCCCCTGCACCTGCATCCTCCACCCCCCTTCATCAAACCCTCTCACCCTTCACCAACCCTCTCTCACCCTGCTTCCTCCGTCCCCTTTCACCAACCCCCTCTCACCCTTCACCCACCCAATCCCACCCTGAGCCTTCCCTCACCCTGTTTCCTCTCACCCTACACCAACCTTCTCAAATCCTGCATCCCTTGCCCCCCTGCACCAACCCACTCTCACCCTGCATCCTCCACCCCCCTTCAACAAACCCTCTCACCCTGCACCAACCCTCTCTCACCCTGCTTCCTCCGTCCCCTTTCACCAACACCTCTCACCCTACATCAACCCCCTCTCACCCTGAGTCTTCCCTCACCCTACACCATCCCCACTCTCACCCTGTATCTTCCCTCACCCTGTGTCCTCTCACCCTGCACCAACCCTCTGTACCCCTGAATCCCACGCCCCCCTGCACCTGCATCCTCCACCCCCCTTCATCAAACCCTCTCACCCTTCACCAACCCTCTCTCACCCTGCTTCCTCCGTCCCCTTTCACCAATCCCCTCTCACCCTTCACCAACCCCCTCTCACCCTGAGCCTTCCCTCACCCTGTTTCCTCTCACCCTACACCAACCATCTCAAATCCTGCATCCCTTGCCCCCCTGCACCAACCCACTCTCACCCTGCATCCTCCACCCCCCTTCAACAAACCCTCTCACCCTTCACCAACCCTCTCCCACCCTGCTTCCTCCGTCCCCTTTCACCAACCTCCTCTCACCCTACAGCAACCCCCTCTCACCCTGAGTCTTCCCTCATCCTGTGTCCTCCGCCCCCTCTCACCCTGCATCTTCCCTCACCCTACACCAACCCAATCCCACCCTGTGTCTTCCCTCACCCTGTTTCCTCTCACCCTACAGCAACCATCTCGAGTCCTGCATCCCTTGCCCCTCAGCACCAACCCACTCTCACTCTGCATCCTCCGTCCCCTTTCACCAACCCCCTCTCACCCTACATCAACCCCCTCTCACCTTGAGTCTTCCCTTACCCTACACCAACCCCACTCTCACCCTGTGTCTTCCCTCACCCTGTGTCCTCTAACCCTGCACCAACCCTTTCTACCCCTGCATCCCTCGCCCCCCTGCACCTGCATCCTCCACCCCCCTTCAACAAACCCTCTCACCCGGCACCAACCCTCTCTCACCCTGCTTTCTCCGTCCCCTTTCACCAACCCCCTCTCACCCTACATCTACCCCCTCTCACCCTGAGTCTTCCCTCATCCTGTGTCTTCCGCCCCCTCTCACCCTGCATCTTCCCTCACCCTACACCCACCCAATCCCACCCTGTGTCTTCCCTCACCCTGTTTCCTCTCACCCTACACCAACCATCTCAAATCCTGCATCCCTTGCCCCCCTGCACCAACCCACTCTCACCCTGCATCCTCCACCCCCCTTCAACAAACCCTCTCACCCTGCACCAACCCTTTCTCACCCTGCTTCCTCCGTCCCCTTTCACCAACCCCCCTCACCCTACATCTACCCCCTCTTACCCTGAGTCTTCCCTCATCCTGTGTCCTCCGCCCCCTCTCACCCTGCATCTTCCCTCACCCTACACTAACCCAATCCCACCCTGTGTCTTCCCTCAGCCTGTTTCCTCTCGCCCTACACCAACCATCTCAAGTCCTGCATCCCTTGCCCCCCAGCACCAACCCACTCTCACTCTGCATCCTCCGTCCCCTTTCACCAACCCCCTCTCACCCTACATCAACCCCCTCTCACCTTGAGTCTTCCCTTACCCTACACCAACCCCACTCTCACCCTGTGTCTTCCCTCACCCTGTGTCCTCTAACCCTGCACCAACCCTTTCTACCCCTGCATCCCACGCCCCCCCTGCACCTGCATCCTCCACCCCCCTTCAACAAACCCTCTCACCCGGCACCAACCCTCTCTCACCCTGCTTCCTCTGTCCCCTTTCACCAACCCCCTCTCACCCTACATCTACCCCCTCTCACCCTGAGTCTTCCCTCATCCTGTGTCCTCCGCCCCCTCTCACCCTGCATCTTCCCTCACCCTACACCCACCCAATCCCACCCTGTGTCTTCCCTCACCCTGTTTCCTCTCACGCTACACCAACCATCTCAAATCCTGTATCCCTTGCCCCCCTGCACCAACCCACTCTCACCCTGTATCCTCCACCCCCCTTCAACAAACCCTCCCACCCTGCACCAACCCTTTCTCACCCTGCTTCCTCCGTCCCCTTTCACCAACCCCCTCTCACCCTACATCTACCCCCTCTCACTCTGAGTCTTCCCTCATCCTGTGTCCTCCGCCCCCTCTCACCCTGCATCTTCCCTCACCCTACACCCACCCAATCCCACCCTGTTTCTTCCCTCACCCTGTTTCCTCTCACCCTACACCAACCATCTCAAATCCTGTATCCCTTGCCCCCCTGCACCAACCCACTCTCACCCTGCATCCTCTACCCCCCTTCAACAAACCCTCTCACCCTGCACCAACCTCTCTCACCCTGCTTCCTCCATCCCCTTTCACCAACCCCCTCTCACCCTACATCAACCCCCTCTCACCCTGAGTCTTCCCTCACCCTACACCAACCCCACTCTCACCCTGTGTCTTCCCTCACCCTGTGTCCTCTCACCCTGCACCAACCCTCTGTACCCCTGAATGGCACGCCCCCCTGCACCTGCATCCTCCACCCCCCTTCATCAAACCCTCTCACCCTTCACCAACCCTCTCTCACCCTGCTTCCTCCGTCCCCTTTCACCAACCCCCTCTCACCCTTCACCCACCCAATCCCACCCTGAGCCTTCCCTCACCCTGTTTCCTCTCACCCTACACCAACCATCTCAAATCCTGCATCCCTTGCCCCCCTGCACCAACCCACTCTCACCCTGCATCCTCCTCCCCCCTTCAACAAACCCTCTCACCCTGCACCAACCCTCTCTCACCCTGCTTCCTTTGTCCCCTTTCACCAACCCCTCTCACCCTACATCAACCCCCTCTCACCCTGAGTCTTCCCTCACCCTACACCAACCCCACTCTCACCCTGTGTCTTCCCTCACCCTGTGTCCTCTCACCCTGCACCAACCCTCTGTACCCCTGAATCCCACGCCCCCCTGCACCTGCATCCTCCACCCCCCTTCATCAAACCCTCTCACCCTTCACCAACCCTCTCTCACCCTGCTTCCTCCGTCCCCTTTCACCAACCCCCTCTCACCCTTCACCCACCCAATCCCACCCTGAGCCTTCCCTCACCCTGTTTCCTCTCACCCTACACCAACCATCTCAAATCCTGCATCCCTTGCCCCCCTGCACCAACCCACTCTCACCCTGCATCCTCCACCCCCCTTCAACAAACCCTCTCACCCTGCACCAACCCTCTCTCACCCTGCTTCCTCCGTCCCCTTTCACCAACCCCTCACACCCTACATCAACCCCCTCTCACCCTGAGTCTTCCCTCACCCTATACCAACCCCACTCTCACCCTGTGTCTTCCCTCACCCTGTGTCCTCTCACCCTGCACCAACCCTCTGTACCCCTGAATCCCACGCCCCCCTGCACCTGCATCCTCCACCCCCCTTCATCAAACCCTCTCACCCTTCACCAACCCTCTCTCACCCTGCTTTCTCCGTCCCCTTTCACCAACCCCCTCTCACCCTTCACCCACCCAATCCCACCCTGAGCCTTCCCTCACCCTGTTTCCTCTCTTCCTACACCAACCATCTCAAATCCTGCATCCCTTGCCCCCCTGCACCAACCCACTCTCACCCTGCATCCTCCACCCCCCTTCAACAAACCCTCTCACCCTGCACCAACCCTCTCTCACCCTGCTTCCTCCGTCCCCTTTCACCAACCCCTCTCACCCTTCATCTACCCCCTCTCACCCTGAGTCTTCCCTCATCCTGTGTCCTCCGCCCCCTCTCACCCTGCATCTTCCCTCACCCTACACCCACCCAATACCACCCTGTTTCTTCCCTCACCCTGTTTCCTCTCACCCTACCCCAACCATCTCAAATCCTGTATCCCTTGCCCCCCTGCACCAACCCACTCTCACCCTGCATCCTCCACCCCCCTTTAACAAACCCCCTTTCACCCTACATCAACCCCCTCTGACCCTGAGTCTTCCCTCACCCTACACCAACCCCACTCTCACCCTGTGTCTTCCCTCACCCTGTGTCCTCTAACCCTGCACCAACCCTTTCTACCCCTGCATCCCACGCCCCCCTGCACCTGCATCCTCCACCCCCCTTCAACAAACCCTCTCACCCGGCACCAACCCTCTCTCACCCTGCTTCCTCCGTCCCCTTTCACCAACCCCCTCTCACCCTACATCTACCCCCTCTCACCCTGAGTCTTCCCTCATCCTGTGTCCTCCGCCCCCTCTCACCCTACATCTTCCCTTACCCTACACCCACCCAATCCCACCCTGTGTCTTCCCTCACCCTGTTTTCTCTCACGCTACACCAACCATCTCAAATCCTGTATCCCTTGCCCCCCTGCACCAACCCACTCTCACCCTGTATCCTCCACCCCCCTTCAACAAACCCTCCCACCCTGCACCAACCCTTTCTCACCCTGCTTCCTCCGTCCCCTTTCACCAACCCCCTCTCACCCTACATCTACCCCCTCTCACTCTGAGTCTTCCCTCATCCTGTGTCCTCCGCCCCCTCTCACCCTGCATCTTCCCTCACCCTACACCCACCCAATCCCACCCTGTTTCTTCCCTCACCCTGTTTCCTCTCACCCTACACCAACCATCTCAAATCCTGTATCCCTTGCCCCCCTGCACCAACCCACTCTCACCCTGCATCCTCTACCCCCCTTCAACAAACCCTCTCACCCTGCACCAACCCTCTCTCACCCTGCTTCCTCCGTCCCCTTTCACCAACCCCCTCTCACCCTACATCAACCCCCTCTCACCCTGAGTCTTCCCTCACCCTACACCAACCCCACTCTCACCCTGTGTCTTCCCTCACCCTGTGTCCTCTCACCCTGCACCAACCCTCTGTACCCCTGAATGGCACGCCCCCTGCACCTGCATCCTCCACCCCCCTTCATCAAACCCTCTCACCCTTCACCAACCCTCTCTCACCCTGCTTCCTCCGTCCCCTTTCACCAACCCCCTCTCACCCTTCACCCACCCAATCCCACCCTGAGCCTTCCCTCACCCTGTTTCCTCTCACCCTACACCAACCATCTCAAATCCTGCATCCCTTGCCCCCCTGCACCAACCCACTCTCACCCTGCATCCTCCTCCCCCCTTCAACAAACCCTCTCACCCTGCACCAACCCTCTCTCACCCTGCTTCCTTTGTCCCCTTTCACCAACCCCTCTCACCCTACATCAACCCCCTCTCACCCTGAGTCTTCCCTCACCCTACACCAACCCCACTCTCACCCTGTGTCTTCCCTCACCCTGTGTCCTCTCACCCTGCACCAACCCTCTGTACCCCTGAATCCCACGCCCCCCTGCACCTGCATCCTCCACCCCCCTTCATCAAACCCTCTCACCCTTCACCAACCCTCTCTCACCCTGCTTCCTCCGTCCCCTTTCACCAACCCCCTCTCACCCTTCACCCACCCAATCCCACCCTGAGCCTTCCCTCACCCTGTTTCCTCTCACCCTACACCAACCATCTCAAATCCTGCATCCCTTGCCCCCCTGCACCAACCCACTCTCACCCTGCATCCTCCACCCCCCTTCAACAAACCCTCTCACCCTGCACCAACCCTCTCTCACCCTGCTTCCTCCGTCCCCTTTCACCAACCCCTCACACCCTACATCAACCCCCTCTCACCCTGAGTCTTCCCTCACCCTACACCAACCCCACTCTCACCCTGTGTCTTCCCTCACCCTGTGTCCTCTCACCCTGCACCAACCCTCTGTACCCCTGAATCCCACGCCCCCCTGCACCTGCATCCTCCACCCCCCTTCATCAAACCCTCTCACCCTTCACCAACCCTCTTTCACCCTGCTTTCTCCGTCCCCTTTCACCAACCCCCTCTCACCCTTCACCCACCCAATCCCACCCTGAGCCTTCCCTCACCCTGTTTCCTCTCACCCTACACCAACCATCTCAAATCCTGCATCCCTTGCCCCCCTGCACCAACCCACTCTCACCCTGCATCCTCCACCCCCCTTCAACAAACCCTCTCACCCTGCACCAACCCTCTCTCACCCTGCTTCCTCCGTCCCCTTTCACCAACCCCTCTCACCCTTCATCTACCCCCTCTCACCCTGAGTCTTCCCTCATCCTGTGTCCTCCGCCCCCTCTCACCCTGCATCTTCCCTCACCCTACACCCACCCAATCCCACCCTGTTTCTTCCCTCACCCTGTTTCCTCTCACCCTACCCCAACCATCTCAAATCCTGTATCCCTTGCCCCCCTGCACCAACCCACTCTCACCCTGCATCCTCCACCCCCCTTTAACAAACCCCCTCTCACCCTACATCAACCCCCTCTGACCCTGAGTCTTCCCTCACCCTACACCAACCCCACTCTCACCCTGTGTCTTCCCTCACCCTGTGTCCTCTCACCCTGCACCAACCCTCTGTCCCCCTGAATCCCACGCCCCCCTGCACCTGCATCCTCCACCCCCCTTCATCAAACCCTCTCACCCTTCACCAACCCCACTCTTACCCTGCTTTCTCCGTCCCCTTTCACCAACCCCCTCTCACCCTTCACCCACCCAATCCCACCCTGAGCCTTCCCTCACCCTGTTTCCTCTCACCCTACACCAACCATCTCAAATCCTGCATCCCTTGCCCCCCTGCACCAACCCACTCTCACCCTGCATCCTCCTCCCCCCTTCAACAAACCCTCTCACCCTGCACCAACCCTCTCTCACCCTGCTTCCTCCGTCCCCTTTCACCAACCCCTCTCACCCTACATCAACCCCCTCTCACCCTGAGTCTTCCCTCACCCTACACCAACCACACTCTCACCCTGTGTCTTCCATCACCCTGTGTCCTCTCACCCTTCACCAACCCTCTCTCACCCTGCTTCCTCCGTCCCCTTTCACCAATCCCCTCTCACCCTTCACCAACCACCTCTCACCCTGAGCCTTCCCTCACCCTGTTTCCTCTCACCCTACACCAACCATCTCAAATCCTGCATCCCTGGCCCCCCTGCACCAACCCACTCTCACCCTGCATCCTCCACCCCCCTTTAACAAATCCTCTCTCCCTGCACCGAACCCTCTCTCACCCTGCTTCCTCCGTCCCCTTTCACCAACCTCCTCTCACCCTGAGTCTTCCCTCATCCTGTGTCATCCGCCCCCTCTCACCCTGCATCTTCCCTCGCTCTACACCAACCCAATCCCACCCTGTGTCTTCCCTCACCCTGTTTCCTCTCACCCTACACCAACCATCTCAAATCCTGTATCCCTTGCCCCCCTGCACCAACCCACTCTCACCCTGCATCCTCTACCCCCCTTCAACAAACCCTCTCACCCTGCACCAACCCTCTCTCACCCTGCTTCCTCCGTCCCCTTTCACCAACCCCCTCTCACCCTACATCAACCCCCTCTCACCCTGAGTCTTCCCTCACCCTACACCAACCCTACTCTCACCCTGTGTCTTCCCTCACCCTGTGTCCTCTCACCCTGCACCAACCCTCTGTACCCCTGAATGGCACGCCCCCCTGCACCTGCATCCTCCACCCCCCTTCATCAAACCCTCTCACCCTTCACCAACCCCACTCTTACCCTGCTTCCTCCGTCCCCTTTCACCAACCCCCTCTCACCCTTCACCCACCCAATCCCACCCTGAGCCTTCCCTCACCCTGTTTCCTCTCACCCTACACCAACCATCTCAAATCCTGCATCCCTTGCCCCCCTGCACCAACCCACTCTCACCCTGCATCCTCCTCCCCCCTTCAACAAACCCTCTCACCCTGCACCAACCCTCTCTCACCCTGCTTCCTTTGTCCCCTTTCACCAACCCCTCTCACCCTACATCAACCCCCTCTCACCCTGAGTCTTCCCTCACCCTACACCAACCCCACTCTCACCCTGTGTCTTCCCTCACCCTGTGTCCTCTCACCCTGCACCAACCCTCTGTACCCCTGAATCCCACGCCCCCCTGCACCTGCATCCTCCACCCCCCTTCATCAAACCCTCTCACCCTTCACCAACCCTCTCTCACCCTGCTTCCTCCGTCCCCTTTCACCAACCCCCTCTCACCCTTCACCCACCCAATCCCACCCTGAGCCTTCCCTCACCCTGTTTCCTCTCACCCTACACCAACCATCTCAAATCCTGCATCCCTTGCCCCCCTGCACCAACCCACTCTCACCCTGCATCCTCCACTCCCCTTCAACAAACCCTCTCACCCTGCACCAACCCTCTCTCACCCTGCTTCCTCCGTCCCCTTTCACCAACCCCTCACACCCTACATCAACCCCCTCTCACCCTGAGTCTTCCCTCACCCTACACCAACCCCACTCTCACCCTGTGTCTTCCCTCACCCTGTGTCCTCTCACCCTGCACCAACCCTCTGTACCCCTGAATCCCACGCCCCCCTGCACCTGCATCCTCCACCCCCCTTCATCAAACCCTCTCACCCTTCACCAACCCTCTCTCACCCTGCTTCCTCCGTCCCCTTTCACCAACCCCCTCTTACCCTGCATCCTCCACCCCCCTTTAACAAACCCCCTCTCACCCTACATCAACCCCCTCTGACCCTGAGTCTTCCCTCACCCTACACCAACCCCACTCTCACCCTGTGTCTTCCCTCACCCTGTGTCCTCTCACCCTGCACCAACCCTCTGTCCCCCTGAATCCCACGCCCCCCTGCACCTGCATCCTCCACCCCCCTTCATCAAACCCTCTCACCCTTCACCAACCCCACTCTTACCCTGCTTCCTCCGTCCCCTTTCACCAACCCCCTCTCACCCTTCACCCACCCAATCCCACCCTGAGCCTTCCCTCACCCTGTTTCCTCTCACCCTACACCAACCATCTCAAATCCTGCATCCCTTGCCCCCCTGCACTAACCCACTCTCACCCTGCATCCTCCTCCCCCCTTCAACAAACCCTCTCACCCTGCACCAACCCTCTCTCACCCTGCTTCCTCCGTCCCCTTTCACCAACCCCTCTCACCCTACATCAACCCCCTCTCACCCTGAGTCTTCCCTCACCCTACACCAACCACACTCTCACCCTGTGTCTTCCATCACCCTGTGTCCTCTCACCCTGCACCAACCCTCTGTACCCCTGAATCCCACGCCCCCCTGCACCTGCATCCTCCACCCCCCTTCACCAAACCCTCTCACCCTTCACCAACCCTCTCTCACCCTGCTTCCTCCGTCCCCTTTCACCAATCCCCTCTCACCCTTCACCAACCACCTCTCATCCTGAGCCTTCCCTCACCATTTTTCCTCTCACCCTACACCAACCATCTCAAATCCTGCATCCCTGGCCCCCCTGCACCAACCCACTCTCACCCTGCATCCTCCACCCCCCTTTAACAAATCCTCTCTCCCTGCACCGAACCCTCTCTCACCCTGCTTCCTCCGTCCCCTTTCACCAACCTCCTCTCACCCTGAGTCTTCCCTCATCCTGTGTCCTCCGCCCCCTCTCACCCTGCATCTTCCCTCGCTCTACACCAACCCAATCCCACCCTGTGTCTTCCCTCACCCTGTTTCCTCTCACCCTACACCAACCATCTCAAATCCTGTATCCCTTGCCCCCCTGCACCAACCCACTCTCACCCTGCATCCTCTACCCCCCTTCAACAAACCCTCTCACCCTGCACCAACCCTCTCTCACCCTGCTTCCTCCGTCCCCTTTCACCAACCCCCTCTCACCCTACATCAACCCCCTCTCACCCTGAGTCTTCCCTCACCCTACACCAACCCCACTCTCACCCTGTGTCTTCCCTCACCCTGTGTCCTCTCACCCTGCACCAACACTCTGTACCCCTGAATGGCACGCCCCCCTGCACCTGCATCCTCCACCCCCCTTCATCAAACCCTCTCACCCTTCACCAACCCCACTCTTACCCTGCTTCCTCCGTCCCCTTTCACCAACCCCCTCTCACCCTTCACCCACCCAATCCCACCCTGAGCCTTCCCTCACCCTGTTTCCTCTCACCCTACACCAACCATCTCAAATCCTGCATCCCTTGCCCCCCTGCACCAACCCACTCTCACCCTGCATCCTCCTCCCCCCTTCAACAAACCCTCTCACCCTGCACCAACCCTCTCTCACCCTGCTTCCTTTGTCCCCTTTCACCAACCCCTCTCACCCTACATCAACCCCCTCTCACCCTGAGTCTTCCCTCACCCTACACCAACCCCACTCTCACCCTGTGTCTTCCCTCACCCTGTGTCCTCTCACCCTGCACCAACCCTCTGTACCCCTGAATCCCACGCCCCCCTGCACCTGCATCCTCCACCCCCCTTCATCAAACCCTCTCACCCTTCACCAACCCTCTCTCACCCTGCTTCCTCCGTCCCCTTTCACCAACCCCCTCTCACCCTTCACCCACCCAATCCCACCCTGAGCCTTCCCTCACCCTGTTTCCTCTCACCCTACACCAACCATCTCAAATCCTGCATCCCTTGCCCCCCTGCACCAACCCACTCTCACCCTGCATCCTCCACCCCCCTTCAACAAACCCTCTCACCCTGCACCAACCCTCTCTCACCCTGCTTCCTCCGTCCCCTTTCACCAACCCCTCACACCCTACATCAACCCCCTCTCAACCTGAGTCTTCCCTCACCCTACACCAACCCCACTCTCACCCTGTGTCTTCCCTCACCCTGTGTCCTCTCACCCTGCACCAACCCTCTGTACCCCTGAATCCCACGCCCCCCTGCACCTGCATCCTCCACCCCCCTTCATCAAACCCTCTCACCCTTCACCAACCCTCTCTCACCCTGCTTCCTCCGTCCCCTTTCACCAACCCCCTCTTACCCTGCATCCTCCACCCCCCTTTAACAAACCCCCTCTCACCCTACATCAACCCCCTCTGACCCTGAGTCTTCCCTCACCCTACACCAACCCCACTCTCACCCTGTGTCTTCCCTCACCCTGTGTCCTCTCACCCTGCACCAACCCTCTGTCCCCCTGAATCCCACGCCCCCCTGCACCTGCATCCTCCACCCCCCTTCATCAAACCCTCTCACCCTTCACCAACCCCACTCTTACCCTGCTTCCTCCGTCCCCTTTCACCAACCCCCTCTCACCCTTCACCCACCCAATCCCACCCTGAGCCTTCCCTCACCCTGTTTCCTCTCACCCTACACCAACCATCTCAAATCCTGCATCCCTTGCCCCCCTGCACCAACCCACTCTCACCCTGCATCCTCCTCCCCCCTTCAACAAACCCTCTCACCCTGCACCAACCCTCTCTCACCCTGCTTCCTCCGTCCCCTTTCACCAACCCCTCTCACCCTACATCAACCCCCTCTCACCCTGAGTCTTCCCTCACCCTACACCAACCACACTCTCACCCTGTGTCTTCCATCACCCTGTGTCCTCTCACCCTGCACCAACCCTCTGTACCCCTGAATCCCACGCCCCCCTGCACCTGCATCCTCCACCCCCCTTCATCAAACCCTCTCACCCTTCACCAACCCTCTCTCACCCTGCTTCCTCCGTCCCCTTTCAATAATCCCCTCTCACCCTTCACCAACCACCTCTCATCCTGAGCCTTCCCTCACCATTTTTCCTCTCACCCTACACCAACCATCTCAAATCCTGCATCCCTGGCCCCCCTGCACCAACCCACTCTCACCCTGCATCCTCCACCCCCCTTTAACAAATCCTCTCTCCCTGCACCAAACCCTCTCTCACCCTGCTTCCTCCGTCCCCTTTCACCAACCTCCTCTCACCCTGAGTCTTCCCTCATCCTGTGTCCTCCGCCCCCTCTCACCCTGCATCTTCCCTCGCTCTACACCAACCCAATCCCACCCTGTGTCTTCCCTCACCCTGTTTCCTCTCACCCTACACCAACCATCTCAAATCCTGTATCCCTTGCCCCCCTGCACCAACCCACTCTCACCCTGCCTCCTCTACCCCCCTTCAACAAACCCTCTCACCCTGCACCAACCCTCTCTCACCCTGCTTCCTCCGTCCCCTTTCACCAACCCCCTCTCACCCTACATCAACCCCCTCTCACTCTGAGTCTTCCCTCACCCTACACCAACCCCACTCTCACCCTGTGTCTTCCCTCACCCTGTGTCCTCTCACCCTGCACCAACCCTCTGTACCCCTGAATCCCACGCCCCCCTTCACCTGCATCCTCCACCCCCCTTCATCAAACCCTCTCACCCTTCACCAACCCCACTCTTACCCTGCTTCCTCCGTCCCCTTTCACCAACCCCCTCTCACCCTTCACCCACCCAATCCCACCCTGAGCCTTCCCTCACCCTGTTTCCTCTCACCCTACACCAACCATCTCAAATCCTGCATCCCTTGCCCCCCTGCACCAACCCACTCTCACCCTGCATCCTCCTTCCCCCTTCAACAAACCCTCTCACCCTGCACCAATCCTCTCTCACCCTGCTTCCTCCGTCCCCTTTCACCAACCCCTCTCACCCTACATCAACCCCCTCTCACCCTGAGTCTTCCCTCACCCTACACCAACCCCACTCTCACCCTGTGTCTTCCCTCACCCTGTGTCCTCTCACCCTGCACCAACCCTCTGTACCCCTGAATCCCACGCCCCCCTGCACTTTCATCCTCCACCCCCCTTCATCAAACCCTCTCACCCTTCACCAACCCTCTCTCACCCTGCTTCCTCCGTCCCCTTTCACCAACCCCCTCTCACCCTTCACCCACCCAATCCCACCCTGAGCCTTCCCTCACCCTGTTTCCTCTCACCCTACACCAACCATCTCAAATCCTGCATCCCTTGCCCCCCTGCACCAACCCACTCTCACCCTGCATCCTCCACCCCCCTTCAACAAACCCTCTCACCCTGCACCAACCCTCTCTCACCCTGCTTCCTCCGTCCCCTTTCACCAACCCCCTCTCACCCTACATCTACCCCCTCTCACCCTGAGTCTTCCCTCATCCTGTGTCCTCTGCCCCCTCTCACCCTGCATCTTCCCTCACCCTACACCCACCCAATCCCACCCTGTTTCTTCCCTCACCCTGTTTCCTCTGCCCCCTCTCACCCTGCATCTTCCCTCACCCTACACCCACCCATCCCACCCTGTTTCTTCCCTTACCCTGTTTCCTCTCACCCTACACCAACCATCTCAAATCCTGTATCCCTTGCCCCCCCTGCACCAACCCACTCTCACCCTGCATCCTCCACCTCCCTTCAACAAACCCTCTCACCCTGCACCAACCCTCTCTCACCCTGCTTCCTCCGTCCCCTTTCACCAACCCCCTCTCACCCTACATCAACCCCCTCTCACCCTGAGTCTTCCCTCACCCTACACCAACCCCACTCTCACCCTGTGTCTTCCTCACCCTGTGTCCTCTCACCCTGCACCAACCCTCTGTACCCCTGAATCCCACGCCCCTCTGCACCTGCATCCTCCACCCCCCTTCATCAAACCCTCTCACCCTTCATTAACCCCACTCTTACCCTGCTTCCTCCGTCCCCTTTCACCAACTCCCTCTCACCCTTCACCCACCCAATCCCCACCCTGAGCCTTCCCTCACCCTGTTTCCTCTCACCCTACACCAACCATCTCAAATCCTGCATCCCTTGCCCCCCTGCACCAACCCACTCTCACCCTGTATCCTCCTCCCCCCTTCAACAAACCCTCTCACCCTGCACCAACCCTCTCTCACCCTGCTTCCTCCGTCCCCTTTCACCAACCCCTCTCACCCTACATCAACCCCCTCTCACCCTTAGTCTTCCCTAGCCCTACACCAACCCCACTCTCACCCTGTGTCTTCCCCTCACCCTGTGTCCTCTCACCCTGCACCAACCCTCTGTACCCCTGAATCCCACGCCCCCCTGCACCTGCATCCTCCCACCCCCCTTCATAAAACCCTCTTACCCTTCACCAACCCTCTCTCACCCTGCTTCCTCCGTCCCCTTTCACCAATCCCCTCTCACCCTTCACCAACCCCCTCTCACCCTGAGCCTTCCCTCACCCTGTTTCCTCTCACCCTACACCAACCATCTCAAATCCTGCATCCCTTGCCCCCCTGCACAACCCACTCTCACCCTGCATCCTCCACCCCCCTTCAACAAACCCTCTCACCCTGCACCAACCCTCTCTCACCCTGCTTCCTCCGTCCCCTTTCACCAACCCCTCTCACCCTACATCAACCCCCTCTCACCCTGAGTCTTCCCTCACCCTACACCAACCCCACTCTCACCCTGTGTCTTCCCTCACCCTGTGTCCTCTCACCCTGCACCAACCCTCTGTACTCCTGAATCCCACGCCCCCCTGCACCTGCATCCTCCACCCCCCTTCATCAAACCCTCTCACCCTTCACCAACCCTCTCTCACCCGGCTTCCTCCGTCCCCATTCACCAATCCCCTCTCACCCTTCACCAACCCCTCTCACCCTGAGCCTTCCCTCACCCTGTTTGCTCTCACCCTACACCAACCATCTCAAATCCTGCATCCCTGGCCCCCCTGCACCAACCCACTCTCACCCTGCATCCTCCACCCCCCTTCAACAAACCCTCTCACCCTGCACCAACCCTCTCTCACCCTGCTTCCTCCATCCCCTTTCACAAACCTCCTCTCACCCTACATCTACCCCCTCTCACCCTGAGTCTTCCCTCATCCTGTGTCCTCCGCCCCCTCTCACCCTGCATCTTCCCTCACCCTACACCCACCCAATCCCACCTGTTTCTTCCCTCACCCTGTTTCCTCTCACCCTACACCAACCATCTCAAATCCTGTATCCCTTGCCCCCCTGCACCAACCCACTCTCACCCTGCATCCTCCACCTCCCTTCAACAAACCCTCTCACCCTGCACCAACCCTCTCTCACCCTGCTTCCTCCGTCCCCCTTTCACCAACCCCCTCTCACCCTACATCAACCCCCTCTCACCCTGAGTCTTCCCTCACCCTACACCAACCCCACTCTCACCCTGTGTCTTCCCTCACCCTGTGTCCTCTCACCCTGCACCAACCCTCTGTACCCCTGAATCCCACGCCCCTCTGCACCCTGCATCCTCCACCCCCCTTCATCAAACCCTCTCACCCTTCATTAACCCCACTCTTACCCTGCTTCCTCCGTCCCCTTTCACCAACTCCCTCTCACCCTTCACCCACCCAATCCCACCCTGAGCCTTCCCTCACCCTGTTTCCTCTCACCCTACACCAACCATCTCAAATCCTGCATCCCTTGCCCCCCTGCACCAACCCACTCTCACCCTGTATCCTCCTCCCCCCTTCAACAAACCCTCTCACCCTGCACCAACCCTCTCTCACCCTGCTTCCTCCGTCCCCTTTCACCAACCCCTCTCACCCTACATCAACCCCCTCTCACCCTTAGTCTTCCCTAGCCCTACACCAACCCCACTCTCACCCTGTGTCTTCCCTCACCCTGTGTCCTCTCACCCTGCACCAACCCTCTGTACCCCTGAATCCCACGCCCCCCTGCACCTGCATCCTCCACCCCCCTTCATAAAACCCTCTCACCCTTCACCAACCCTCTCTCACCCTGCTTCCTCCGTCCCCTTTCACCAATCCCCTCTCACCCTTCACCAACCCCCTCTCACCCTGAGCCTTCCCTCACCCTGTTTCCTCTCACCCTACACCAACCATCTCAAATCCTGCATCCCTTGCCCCCCTGCACCAACCCACTCTCACCCTGCATCCTCCACCCCCCTTCAACAAACCCTCTCACCCTGCACCAACCCTCTCTCACCCTGCTTCCTCCGTCCCTTTTCACCAACCCCCTCTCACCCTACATCTACCCCCTCTCACCCTGAGTCTTCCCTCATCCTGTGTCCTCCGCCCCCTCTCACCCTGCATCTTCCCTCACCCTACACCAACCCAATCCCATCCTGTGTCTTCCCTCACCCAGTTTACTCTCACCCTACACCAACCATCTCAAATCCTGCATCCCTTGCCCCCCTGCACCAACCCACTCTCACACTGCATCCTCCACCCCCTTCAACAAACCCTCTCACCCTGCACCAACCCTCTCTCACCCTGCTTCCTCCGTCCCCTTTCACCAACCCCCTCTCACCCTACATCTACCCCCTCTCACCTGAGTCTTCCCTCATCCTGTGTCCTCCGCCCCCTCACCCTGCATCTTCCCTCACCCTACACCCACCCAATCCCACCCTGTGTCCTCCCTCACCCTCTTTCCTCTCACCCTACACCAACCATCTAAAATCCTGTATCCCTTGCACCCCTGCACCAACCCACTCTCACCCTGCATCCTCCACCCCCCTTCAACAACCCTCTCACCCTGCACCAACCCTCTCTCACCCTGCTTCCTCCGTCCCCTATCACCAACCCCCTCTCACCCTACATCAACCCCTCTCACCCTGAGTCTTCCATCACCCTACACCAACCCCACTCTCACCCTGTGTCTTCCCTCACCCTGTGTCCTCTCAACCTGCACCAACCCTCTGTACCCCTGAATCCACGCCCCCCTGCAGCAACATCCTCCACCCCCCTTCAACAAACCCTCTCACCCTGCACCAACCCTCTCTCACCCTGCTTCCTCCGTCCCCTTTCACCAACCCCCTCTCACCCTACATCTACCCCCTCTCACTCTGAGTCTTCCCTCATCCTGTGTCCTCCGCCCCCTCTCACCCTGCATCTTCCCTCACCCTACACCCACCCAATCCCACCTGTGTCTTCCCTCACCCTGTTTCCTCTCACCCTACACCAACCATCTCAAATCCTGTATCCCTTGCCCCCCTGCACCAACCCACTCTCATCCTGCATCCTCCACCCCCCTTCAACAACCCTCTCACCCTGCACCAACCCTCTCTCATCCTGCTTCCTCCGTCCCCTTTCACCAACCCCCTCTCACCCTACATCAACCCCCTCTCACCCTGAGTCTTCCCTCACCCTACACCAACCCCACTCTCACCCTGTGTCTACCCTCACCCTGTTTCCTCTCACCCTGCACCAACCCTCTGTACCCCTGAATCCCACGCCCCCCTGCACCTGCATCCTTCACCCCCCTTCATCAAACCCTCTCACCCTTCACCAACCCCACTCTTACCCTGCTTCCTCCGTCCCCTTTCACCAACTCCCTCTCACCCTTCACCCACCCAATCCCACCCCTGAGCTTTCCCCACCCCTGTTTCCTCTCACCCTACACCAACCATCTCAAATCCTGCATCCCTTGCCCCCCTTCACCAACCCACTCTCACCCTGCATCCTCCACCCCCCTTCAACAAACCCTCTCACCCTCACCAACCCTCTCTCACCCTGCTTCCTCGTCCCCTTTCACCAACCCCTCTCACCCTACATCTACCCCCTCTCACCCTGAGTCTTCCCTCATCCTGTGTCCTCCGCCCCCTCTTACCCTGCATCTTCCCCACCCTACACCAACCCAATCCCATCCTGTGTCTTCCCTCACCCAGTTTCCTCTCACCCTACACCAACCATCTCAAATCCTGCATCCCTTGCCCCCCTGCACCAACCCACTCTCACACTGCATCCTCCACCCCCCTTCAACAAACCCTCTCACCCTGCACCAACCCTCTCTCACCCTGCTTCCTCCGTCCCCTTTCACCAACCCCCTCTCACCCTACATCTACCCCCTCTCACCCTGAGTCTTCCCTCATCCTGTGTCCTCCGCCCCCTCACCCTGCATCTTCCCTCACCCTACAACCCACCCAATCCCACCCTGTGTCTTCCCTCACCCTTTTCCTCTCACCCTACACCAACCATCTCAAATCCTGTATCCCTTGCACCCCTGCACCAACCCACTCTCACCCTGCATCCTCCACCCCCCTTCAACAAACCCTCTCACCCTGCACCAACCCTCTCTCACCCTGCTTCCTCCGTCCCCTATCACCAACCCCCTCTCACCCTACATCAACCCCCTCTCACCCTGAGTCTTCCCATCACCCTACACCAACTTCACTCTCACCCTGTGTCTTCCCTCACCCTGTGTCCTCTCAACCTGCACCAACCCTCTGTACCCCTGAATCCACGCCCCCCTGCACCTGCATCCTCCACCCCCCTTCAACAAACCCTCTCACCCTGCACCAACCCTCTCTCACCCTGCTTCCTCCGTCCCCTTTCACCAACCCCCTCTCACCCTACATCTACCCCCCCTCACTCTGAGTCTTCCCTCATCCTGTGTCCTCCGCCCCCTCTCACCCAGCATCTTCCCTCACCCTACACCCACCCAATCCCACCCTGTGTCTTCCCTCACCCTGTTTCCTCTCACCCTACACCAACCATCTCAAATCCTGTATCCCTTGCCCCCCTGCACCAACCCACTCTCACCCTGCATCCTCCACCCCCGTTCAACAACCCTCTCACCCTGCACCAACCCTCTCTCACCCTGCTTCCTCCGTCCCCTTTCACCAACCCCCTCTCACCCTACATCAACCCCCTCTCACCCTGAGTCTTCCCTCACCCTACACCAACCCCACTCTCACCCTGTGTCTTTCCTCACCCTGTGTCCTCTCACCCTGCACCAACCTCTGTACCCCTGAATCCCACGCCCCCCTGCACCTGCATCCTCCACCCCCCTTCATCAAACCTCTCACCTTGCACCAACCCTCTCTCACCCTGCTTCCTCCGTCCCCTTTCACCAACCCCCTCTCACCCTACATCAACCCCCTCTCACCCTGAGTCTTCCCTCACCCTACACCAACCCCACTCTCACCCTGTGTCTTCCCTCACCCTGTGTCCTCTCACCCTGCACCAACCCTCTGTACCCCTGAATCCCACGCCCCCTTGCACCTGCATCCTCCACCCCCCTTCATCAAACCCTCTCACCCTTCACCAACCCCACTCTTACCCTGCTTCCTCCGTCCCCTTTCACCAACTCCCTCTCACCCTTCACCCACCCAATCCCACCCTGAGCCTTCCCTCACCCTGTTTCCTCTCACCCTACACCAACCATCTCAAATCCTGCATCCCTTGCCCCCCTGCACCAACCCACTCTCACCCTGCATCCTCCTCCCCCCTTCAACAAACCCTCTCACCCTGCACCAACCCTCTCTCACCCTGCTTCCTCCGTCCCCTTTCACCAACCCCTCTCACCCTACATCAACCCCCTCTCACCCTTAGTCTTCCCTCACCCTGTGTCCTCTCACCCTGCACCAACCCTCTGTACCCCTGAATCCCACGCCCCCCTGCACCTGCATCCTCCACCCCCCTTCATCAAACCCTCTCACCCTTCACCAACCCTCTCTCACCCTGCTTCCTCTGTCCCCTTTCACCAATCCCCCTCTCACCCTTCACCAACCCCCTCTCACCCTGAGCCTTCCCTCACCCTATTTCCTCTCACCCTACACCAACCATTTCAAATCCTGCATCCCTTGCCCCCTGCACCAACCCACTCTCACCCTGCATCCTCCACCCCCCTTCAACAAACCCTCTCACCCTGCACTAACCCTCTCTCACCCTGCTTCCTCCGTCCCCTTTCACCAACCCCCTCTCACCCTACATCTACCCCCTCTCACCCTGAGTCTTCCCTCATCCTGTGTCCTCCGCCCCCTCTCACCCTGCATCTTCCCACACCCTACACCAACCCAATCCCATCCTGTGTCTTCCCTCACCCAGTTTCCTCTCACCCTACACAACCATCTCAAATCCTGCATCCCTTGCCCCCCTGCACCAACCCACTCTCACACTGCATCCTCCACCCCCCTTCAACAAACCTTCTCACCCTGCACCAACCCCTCTCTCACCCTGCTTCCTCCGTCCCCTTTCACCAACCCCCTCTCACCCTACATCTACCCCCTCTCACCCTGAGTCTTCCCTCATCCTGTGTCCTCCGCCCCCTCACCCTGCATCTTCCCTCACCCTACACTCACCCAATCCCACCCTGTGTCTTCCCTCACCCTCTTTCCTCTCACCCTACACCAACCATCTCAAATCCTGTATCCCTTGCACCCCTGCACCAACCCACTCTCACCCTGCATCCTCCACCCCCCTTCAACAAACCCTCTCACCCTGCACCAACCCTCTCTCACCCTGCTTCCTCCGTCCCCTATCACCAACCCCCTCTCACCCTACATCAACCCCCTCTCACCCTGAGTCTTCCATCACCCTACACCAACCCCAATCTCACCCTGTGTCTTCCCTCACCCTGTGTCCTCTCAACCTGCACCAACCCTCTGTACCCCTGAATCCACGCCCCCCTGCACCTGCATCCTCCACCCCCCTTCAACAAACCCTCTCACCCTGCACCAACCCTCTCTCACCCTGCTTCCTCCGTCCCCTTTCACCAACCCCCTCTCACCCTACATCTACCCCCTCTCACTCTGAGTCTTCCCTCATCCTGTGTCCTCCGCCCCCTCTCACCCTGCATCTTCCCTCACCCTACACCCACCCAATCCCACCCTGTGTCTTCCCTCACCCTGTTTCCTCTCACCCTACACCAACCATCTCAAATCCTGTATCCCTTGCCCCCCTGCACCAACCCACTCTCACCCTGCATCCTCCACCCCCCTTCAACAACCCTCTCACCCTGCACCAACCCTCTCTCACCCTGCTTCCTCCGTCCCCTTTCACCACCCCCTCTCACCCTACATCAACCCCCTCTCACCCTGAGTCTTCCCTCACCCTACACCAACCCCACTCTCACCCTGTGTCTTCCCTCACCCTGTGTCCTCTCACCCTGCACCAACCCTCTGTACCTCTGAATCCCACGCCCCCCTGCACCTGCATCCTCCACCCCCCTTCATCAAACCCTCTCACCCTTCACCAACCCCACTCTCACCCTGCTTCCTCCGTCCCTTTCACCAACCCCCCCTCACCCTTCACCCCACCCAATCCCACCCTGAGCCTTCCCTCACCCTGTTTCCTCTCACCCTACACCAACCATATCAAATCCTGCATCCCTTGCCCCCCTGCACCAACCCACTCTCACCCTACATCCTCCTCCCCCCTTCAACAAACCCTCTCACCCTGCACCAACCCGCTCTCACCCTGCTTCCTCCGTCCCCTTTCACCAACCCCTCTCACCCTACATCAACCCCCTCTCACCCTGAGTCTTCCCTCACCCTACACCAACCCCACTCTCACCCTGTGTCTTCCCTCACCCTGTGTCCTCTCACCCTGCACCAACCCTCTGTACTCTGAATCCCACGCCCCCCTGCACCTGCATCCTCCACCCCCCTTCATCAAACCCTCTCACCCTTCACCAACCCTCTCTCACCCGGCTTCCTCCGTCCCCATTCACCAATCCCCTCTCACCCTTCACCAACCCCCTCTCACCCTGAGCCTTCCCTCACCCTGTTTGCTCTCACCCTACACCAACCATCTCAAATCCTGCATCCCTGGCCCCCCTGCACCAACCCACTCTCACCCTGCATCCTCCACCCCCCTTCAACAAACCCTCTCACCCTGCACCAACCCTCTCTCACCCTGCTTCCTCCATCCCCTTTCACAAACCTCCTCTCACCCTACATCTACCCCCTCTCACCCTGAGTCTTCCCTCATCCTGTGTCCTCCGCCCCCTCTCACCCTGCATCTTCCCTCACCCTACACCCACCCAATCCCACCCTGTTTCTTCCCTCACCCTGTTTCCTCTCACCCTACACCAACCATCTCAAATCCTGTATCCCTTGCCCCCCTGCACCAACCCACTCTCACCCTGCATCCTCCACCCCCTTCAACAAACCCTCTCACCCTGCACCAACCCTCTCTCACCCTGCTTCCTCCGTCCCCTTTCACCAACCCCCTCTCACCCTACATCAACCCCCTCTCACCCTGAGTCTTCCCTCACCCTACACCAACCCCACTCTCACCCTGTGTCTTCCTCACCCTGTGTCCTCTCACCCTGCACCCAACCCTCTGTACCCCTGAATCCCACGCCCCCCTGCACCTGCATCCTCCACCCCCCTTCATCAAACACCCTCTCACCCTTCACCAACTATCTCTCACCCTGCTTCCTCCGTCCCCTTTCACCAATCCCCTCTCACCCTTCACAAACCCTCTCTCACCCTGAGCCTTCCCTCACCCTGTTTCCTCTCACCCTACACCAACCATCTCAAATCCTGCATCCCTTGCCCCCCTGCACCAACCCACTCTCACCCTGCATCCTCCACCCCCTTCAACAAACCCTCTCACCCTGCACCAACCCTCTCTCACCCTGCTTCCTCCGTCCCCTTTCACCAACCCCCTCTCACCCTACATCTACCCCCTCTCACCCTGAGTCTTCCCTCATCCTGTGTCCTCCGCCCCCTCTCACCCTGCATCTTCCCTCACCCTACACCAACCCAATCCCATCCTGTGTCTTCCCTCACCCAGTTTCCTCTAACCCTACACCAACCATCTCAAATCCTGCATCCCTTGCCCCCCTGCACCAACCCACTCTCACCCTGCATCCTCCCCCCTTCAACAAACCCTCTCACCCTGCACCAACCCTCTCTCACCCTGCTTCCTCCGTCCCTTTTTACCAACCCCTCTCACCCTACATCAACCCCCTCTCACCCTTAGTCTTCCCTCACCCTACACCAACCCCACTCTCACCCTGTGTCTTCCCTCACCCTGTGTCCTCTCACCCTGCACAAACCCTCTGTACCCCTGAATCCCACGCCCCCCTGCACCTGCATCCTCCACCCCCCTTCATAAAACCCTCTCACCCTTCACCAACCCTCTCTCACCCTGCTTCCTCCGTCCCCTTTCACCAATCCCCTCTCACCCTTCACCAACCCCCTCTCACCCTGAGCCTTTCCTCACCCTGTTTCCTCTCACCCTACACCAACCATCTCAAATCCTGCATCCCTTGCCCCCTGCACCAACCCACTCTCACCCTGCATCCTCCACCCCCCTTCAACAAACCCTCTCACCCTGCACCAACCCTCTCTCACCCTGCTTCCTCCGTCCCCTTTCACCAACCCGTTCTCACCCTACATCTACCCCCTCTCACCCTGAGTCTTCCCTCATCCTGTGTCCTCCGCCCCCTCTCACCCTGCATCTTCCCTCACCCTACACCAACCCAATCCCATCCTGTGTCTTCCCTCACCCAGTTTCCTCTCACCCTACACCAACCATCTCAAATCCTGCATCCCTTGCCCCCCTGCACCAACCCACTCTCACACTGCATCCTCCACCCCCCTTCAACAAACCCTCTCACCCTGCACCAACCCTCTCTCACCCTGCTTCCTCCGTCCCCTTTCACCAACCCCCTCTCACCCTACATCTACCCCCTCTCACCCTGAGTCTTCCCTCATCCTGTGTCCTCCGCCCCCTCACCCTGCATCTTCCCTCACCCTACACCCACCCAATCTCACCCTGTGTCTTCCCTCACCCTCTTTCCTCTCACCCTACACCAACCATCTCAAATCCTGTATCCCTTGCACCCCTGCACCAACCCACTCTCACCCCTGCATCCTCCACCCCCCTTCAACAAACCCTCTCACCCTGCACCAACCCTCTCACACCCTGCTTCCTCCGTCCCCTATCACCAACCCCCTCTCACCCTACATCAACCCCCTCTCACCCTGAGTCTTCCATCACCCTACACCAACCCCACTCTCACCCTGTGTCTTCCCTCACCCTGTGTCCTCTCAACCTGCACCAACCCTCTGTACCCCTGAATCCACGCCCCCCTGCACCTGCATCCTCCACCCCCCTTCAACAAACCCTCTCACCCTGCACCAACCCTCTCTCACCCTGCTTCCTCCGTCCCCTTTCACCAACCCCCTCTCACCGTACATCTACCCCCTCTCACTCTGAGTCTTCCCTCATCCTGTGTCCTCCGCCCCCTCTCACCCTGCATCTTCCCTCACCCTACACCCACCCAATCCCACCCTGTGTCTTCCCTCACCCTGTTTCCTCTCACCCTACACCAACCATCTCAAATCCTGTATCCCTTGCCCCCCTGCACCAACCCACTCTCACCCTGCATCCTCCACCCCCCTTCAACAACCCTCTCACCCCTGCACCAACCCTCTCTCACCCTGCTTCCTCCGTCCCCTTTCACCAACCCCCTCTCACCCTACATCAACCCCCTCTCACCCTGAGTCTTCCCTCACCCTACACCAACCCCACTCTCACCCTGTGTCTTCCCTCACCCTGTGTCCTCTCACCCTGCACCAACCCTCTGTACCCCTGAATCCCACGCCCCCCTGCACCTGCATCCTCCACCCCCCTTCATCAAACCCTCTCACCCTGCACCAACCCTCTCTCACCTTGCTTCCTCCGTCCCCTTTCACCAACCCCCTCTCACCCTACATCAACCCCCTCTCACCCTGAGTCTTCCCTCACCCTACACCAACCCCACTCTCACCCTGTGTCTTCACTCATCCTGTGTCCTCTCACCCTGCCCCAACCCTCTGTATTCCTGAATCCCACGCCCCCCTGCACCTGCATCCTCCACCCCCCTTCATCAAACCCTCTCACCCTTCACCAACCCCACTCTTACCCTGCTTCCTCCGTCCCCTTTCACCAACTCCCTCTCACCCTTCACCCACCCAATCCCACCCTGAGCCTTCCCTCACCTTGTTTCCTCTCACCCTACACCAACCATCTCAAATCCTGCATCCCTTGCCCCCCTGCACCAACCCACTCTCACCCTGCATCCTCCTCCCCTCTTCAACAAACCCTCTCACCCTGCACCAACCCTTTCTCACCCTGCTTCCTCCGTCCCCTTTCACCAACCCCTCTCACCCTACATCAACCCCCTCTCACCCTTAGTCTTCCCTCACCCTACACCAACCCCACTCTCACCCTGTGTCTTCCCTCACCCTGTGTCCTCTCACCCTGCACCAACCCTCTGTACCCCTGAATCCCACGCCCCCCTGCACCGGCATCCTCCACCCCCCTTCATCAAACCCTCTCACCCTTCACCAACCCTCTCTCACCCTGCTTCCTCCGTCCCCTTTCACCAATCCCCTCTCACCCTTCACCAACCCCCTCTCACCCTGAGCCTTCCCTCACCCTGTTTCCTCTCACCCTACACCAACCATTTCAAATCCTGCATCCCTTGCCCCCCTGCACCAACCCACTCTCACCCTGCATCCTCCACCCCCCTTCAACAAACCCTCTCACCCTGCACTAACCCTCTCTCACCCTGCTTCCTCCGTCCCCTTTCACCAACCCCCTCTCACCCTACATCTACCCCCTCTCACCCTGAGTCTTCCCTCATCCTGTGTCCTCCGCCCCCTCTCACCCTGCATCTTCCCTCACCCTACACCAACCCAATCCCATCCTGTGTCTTCCCTCACCCAGTTTCCTCTCACCCTACACCAACCATCTCAAATCCTGCATCCCTTGCCCCCCTGCACCAACCCACTCTCACACTGCATCCTCCACCCCCCTTCAACAAACCCTCTCACCCTGCACCAACCCTCTCTCACCCTGCTTCCTCCGTCCCCTTTCACCAACCCCCTCTCACCCTACATCTACCCCCTCTCACCCTGAGTCTTCCCTCATCCTGTGTCCTCCGCCCCCTCACCCTGCATCTTCCCTCACCCTACACCCACCCAATCCCACCCTGTGTCTTCCCTCACCCTCTTTCCTCTCACCCTACACCAACCATCTCAAATCCTGTATCCCTTGCACCCCTGCACCAACCCACTCTCACCCTGCATCCTCCACCCCCCTTCAACAAACCCTCTCACCCTGCACCAACCCTCTCTCACCCTGCTTCCTCCGTCCCCTATCACCAACCCCCTCTCACCCTACATCAACCCCCTCTCACCCTGAGTCTTCCATCACCCTACACCAACCCCAATCTCACCCTGTGTCTTCCCTCACCCTGTGTCCTCTCAACCTGCACCAACCCTCTGTACCCCTGAATCCACGCCCCCCTGCACCTGCATCCTCCACCCCCCTTCAACAAACCCTCTCACCCTGCACCAACCCTCTCTCACCCTGCTTCCTCCGTCCCCTTTCACCAACCCCCTCTCACCCTACATCTACCCCCTCTCACTCTGAGTCTTCCCTCATCCTGTGTCCTCCGCCCCCTCTCACCCTGCATCTTCCCTCACCCTACACCCACTCAATCCCACCCTGTGTCTTCCCTCACCCTGTTTCCTCTCACCCTACACCAACCATCTCAAATCCTGTATCCCTTGCCCCCCTGCACCAACCCACTCTAACCCTGCATCCTCCACCCCCCTTCAACAACCCTGTCACCCTACACCAACCCCACTCTCACCCTGTGTCTTCCCTCACCCTGTGTACTCTCACCCTGCACCAACCCTCTGTACCCCTGAATCCCACGCCCCCCTGCACCTGCATCCTCCACCCCCCTTCATCAAACCCTCTCACCCTTCACCAACCCCACTCTCACCCTGCTTCCTCCGTCCCCTTTCACCAACCCCCTCTCACCCTTCACCCACCCAATCCCACCCTGAGCCTTCCCTCACCCTGTTTCCTCTCACCCTACACCAACCATCTCAAATCCTGCATCCCTTGCCCCCCTGCACCAACCCACTCTCACCGTGCATCCTCCTCCCCCCTTCAACAAACCCTCTCACCCTGCACCAACCCGCTCTCACCCTGCTTCCTCCGTCCCCTTTTGACCAACCCCTCTCACCCTACATCAACCCCCTCTCACCCTGAGTCTTCCCTCACCCTACACCAACCCCACTCTCACCCTGTGTCTTCCCTCACCCTGTGTCCTCTCACCCTGCACCAACCCTCTGTACCCCTGAATCCCACGCCCCCCTGCACCTGCATCCTCCACCCCCCTTCATCAAACCCTCTCACCCTTCACCAACCCTCTCTCACCCGGCTTCCTCCGTCCCCTTTCACCAATCCCCTCTCACCCTTCACCAACCCCCTCTCACCCTGAGCCTTCCCTCACCCTGTTTCCTCTCACCCTACACCAACCATCTCAAATCCTGCAACCCTGGCCCCCCTGCACCAACCCACTCTCACCCTGCATCCTCCACCCCCCTTCAACAAACCCTCTCACCCTGCACCAACCCTCTCTCACCCTGCTTCCTCCATCCCCTTTCACAAACCTCCTCTCACCCTACATCTACCCCCTCTCACCCTGAGTCTTCCCTCATCCTGTGTCCTCCGCCCCCTCTCACCCTGCATCTTCCCTCACCCTACACCCACCCAATCCCACCCTGTTTCTTCCCTCACCCTGTTTCCTCTCACCCCACACCAACCATCTCAAATCCTGTATCCCTTGCCCCCCTGCACCAACCCACTCTCACCCTGCATCCTCCACCCCCCTTCAACAAACCCTCTCACCCTGCACCAACCCTCTCTCACCCTGCTTCCTCCGTCCCCTTTCACCAACCCCCTCTCACCCTACATCAACCCCCTCTCACCCTGAGTCTTCCCTCACCCTACACCAACCCCACTCTCACCCTGTGTCTTCCCTCACCCTGTGTCCTCTCACCCTGCACCAACCCTCTGTACCCCTGAATCCCACGCCCCCCTGCACCTGCATCCTCCACCCCCCTTCATCAAACCCTCTCACCCTTCACCAACCCCACTCTTACCCTGCTTCCTCCGTCCCCTTTCACCAACCCCCTCTCACCCTTCACCCACCCAATCCCACCCTGAGCCTTCCCTCACCCTGTTTCCTCTCACCCTACACCAACCATCTCAAATCCTGCATCCCTTGCCCCCCTGCACCAACCCACTCTCACCCTGCATCCTCCACCCCCCTTCAACAAACCCTCTCACCCTGCACCAACCCTTTCTCACCCTGCTTCCTCCGTCCCCTTTCACCAACCCCCCTCACCCTACATCTACCCCCTCTTACCCTGAGTCTTCCCTCATCCTGTGTCCTCCGCCCCCTCTCACCCTGCATCTTCCCTCACCCTACACTAACCCAATCCCACCCTGTGTCTTCCCTCAGCCTGTTTCCTCTCGCCCTACACCAACCATCTCAAGTCCTGCATCCCTTGCCCCCCAGCACCAACCCACTCTCACTCTGCATCCTCCGTCCCCTTTCACCAACCCCCTCTCACCCTACATCAACCCCCTCTCACCTTGAGTCTTCCCTTACCCTACACCAACCCCACTCTCACCCTGTGTCTTCCCTCACCCTGTGTCCTCTAACCCTGCACCAACCCTTTCTACCCCTGCATCCCACGCCCCCCCTGCACCTGCATCCTCCACCCCCCTTCAACAAACCCTCTCACCCGGCACCAACCCTCTCTCACCCTGCTTCCTCTGTCCCCTTTCACCAACCCCCTCTCACCCTACATCTACCCCCTCTCACCCTGAGTCTTCCCTCATCCTGTGTCCTCCGCCCCCTCTGACCCTGCATCTTCCCTCACCCTACACCCACCCAATCCCACCCTGTGTCTTCCCTCACCCTGTTTCCTCTCACGCTACACCAACCATCTCAAATCCTGTATCCCTTGCCCCCCTGCACCAACCCACTCTCACCCTGTATCCTCCACCCCCCTTCAACAAACCCTCCCACCCTGCACCAACCCTTTCTCACCCTGCTTCCTCCGTCCCCTTTCACCAACCCCCTCTCACCCTACATCTACCCCCTCTCACTCTGAGTCTTCCCTCATCCTGTGTCCTCCGCCCCCTCTCACCCTGCATCTTCCCTCACCCTACACCCACCCAATCCCACCCTGTTTCTTCCCTCACCCTGTTTCCTCTCACCCTACACCAACCATCTCAAATCCTGTATCCCTTGCCCCCCTGCACCAACCCACTCTCACCCTGCATCCTCTACCCCCCTTCAACAAACCCTCTCACCCTGCACCAACCTCTCTCACCCTGCTTCCTCCATCCCCTTTCACCAACCCCCTCTCACCCTACATCAACCCCCTCTCACCCTGAGTCTTCCCTCACCCTACACCAACCCCACTCTCACCCTGTGTCTTCCCTCACCCTGTGTCCTCTCACCCTGCACCAACCCTCTGTACCCCTGAATGGCACGCCCCCCTGCACCTGCATCCTCCACCCCCCTTCATCAAACCCTCTCACCCTTCACCAACCCTCTCTCACCCTGCTTCCTCCGTCCCCTTTCACCAACCCCCTCTCACCCTTCACCCACCCAATCCCACCCTGAGCCTTCCCTCACCCTGTTTCCTCTCACCCTACACCAACCATCTCAAATCCTGCATCCCTTGCCCCCCTGCACCAACCCACTCTCACCCTGCATCCTCCTCCCCCCTTCAACAAACCCTCTCACCCTGCACCAACCCTCTCTCACCCTGCTTCCTTTGTCCCCTTTCACCAACCCCTCTCACCCTACATCAACCCCCTCTCACCCTGAGTCTTCCCTCACCCTACACCAACCCCACTCTCACCCTGTGTCTTCCCTCACCCTGTGTCCTCTCACCCTGCACCAACCCTCTGTACCCCTGAATCCCACGCCCCCCTGCACCTGCATCCTCCACCCCCCTTCATCAAACCCTCTCACCCTTCACCAACCCTCTCTCACCCTGCTTCCTCCGTCCCCTTTCACCAACCCCCTCTCACCCTTCACCCACCCAATCCCACCCTGAGCCTTCCCTCACCCTGTTTCCTCTCACCCTACACCAACCATCTCAAATCCTGCATCCCTTGCCCCCCTGCACCAACCCACTCTCACCCTGCATCCTCCACCCCCCTTCAACAAACCCTCTCACCCTGCACCAACCCTCTCTCACCCTGCTTCCTCCGTCCCCTTTCACCAACCCCTCACACCCTACATCAACCCCCTCTCACCCTGAGTCTTCCCTCACCCTATACCAACCCCACTCTCACCCTGTGTCTTCCCTCACCCTGTGTCCTCTCACCCTGCACCAACCCTCTGTACCCCTGAATCCCACGCCCCCCTGCACCTGCATCCTCCACCCCCCTTCATCAAACCCTCTCACCCTTCACCAACCCTCTCTCACCCTGCTTTCTCCGTCCCCTTTCACCAACCCCCTCTCACCCTTCACCCACCCAATCCCACCCTGAGCCTTCCCTCACCCTGTTTCCTCTCTTCCTACACCAACCATCTCAAATCCTGCATCCCTTGCCCCCCTGCACCAACCCACTCTCACCCTGCATCCTCCACCCCCCTTCAACAAACCCTCTCACCCTGCACCAACCCTCTCTCACCCTGCTTCCTCCGTCCCCTTTCACCAACCCCTCTCACCCTTCATCTACCCCCTCTCACCCTGAGTCTTCCCTCATCCTGTGTCCTCCGCCCCCTCTCACCCTGCATCTTCCCTCACCCTACACCCACCCAATACCACCCTGTTTCTTCCCTCACCCTGTTTCCTCTCACCCTACCCCAACCATCTCAAATCCTGTATCCCTTGCCCCCCTGCACCAACCCACTCTCACCCTGCATCCTCCACCCCCCTTTAACAAACCCCCTTTCACCCTACATCAACCCCCTCTGACCCTGAGTCTTCCCTCACCCTACACCAACCCCACTCTCACCCTGTGTCTTCCCTCACCCTGTGTCCTCTAACCCTGCACCAACCCTTTCTACCCCTGCATCCCACGCCCCCCTGCACCTGCATCCTCCACCCCCCTTCAACAAACCCTCTCACCCGGCACCAACCCTCTCTCACCCTGCTTCCTCCGTCCCCTTTCACCAACCCCCTCTCACCCTACATCTACCCCCTCTCACCCTGAGTCTTCCCTCATCCTGTGTCCTCCGCCCCCTCTCACCCTACATCTTCCCTTACCCTACACCCACCCAATCCCACCCTGTGTCTTCCCTCACCCTGTTTTCTCTCACGCTACACCAACCATCTCAAATCCTGTATCCCTTGCCCCCCTGCACCAACCCACTCTCACCCTGTATCCTCCACCCCCCTTCAACAAACCCTCCCACCCTGCACCAACCCTTTCTCACCCTGCTTCCTCCGTCCCCTTTCACCAACCCCCTCTCACCCTACATCTACCCCCTCTCACTCTGAGTCTTCCCTCATCCTGTGTCCTCCGCCCCCTCTCACCCTGCATCTTCCCTCACCCTACACCCACCCAATCCCACCCTGTTTCTTCCCTCACCCTGTTTCCTCTCACCCTACACCAACCATCTCAAATCCTGTATCCCTTGCCCCCCTGCACCAACCCACTCTCACCCTGCATCCTCTACCCCCCTTCAACAAACCCTCTCACCCTGCACCAACCCTCTCTCACCCTGCTTCCTCCGTCCCCTTTCACCAACCCCCTCTCACCCTACATCAACCCCCTCTCACCCTGAGTCTTCCCTCACCCTACACCAACCCCACTCTCACCCTGTGTCTTCCCTCACCCTGTGTCCTCTCACCCTGCACCAACCCTCTGTACCCCTGAATGGCACGCCCCCTGCACCTGCATCCTCCACCCCCCTTCATCAAACCCTCTCACCCTTCACCAACCCTCTCTCACCCTGCTTCCTCCGTCCCCTTTCACCAACCCCCTCTCACCCTTCACCCACCCAATCCCACCCTGAGCCTTCCCTCACCCTGTTTCCTCTCACCCTACACCAACCATCTCAAATCCTGCATCCCTTGCCCCCCTGCACCAACCCACTCTCACCCTGCATCCTCCTCCCCCCTTCAACAAACCCTCTCACCCTGCACCAACCCTCTCTCACCCTGCTTCCTTTGTCCCCTTTCACCAACCCCTCTCACCCTACATCAACCCCCTCTCACCCTGAGTCTTCCCTCACCCTACACCAACCCCACTCTCACCCTGTGTCTTCCCTCACCCTGTGTCCTCTCACCCTGCACCAACCCTCTGTACCCCTGAATCCCACGCCCCCCTGCACCTGCATCCTCCACCCCCCTTCATCAAACCCTCTCACCCTTCACCAACCCTCTCTCACCCTGCTTCCTCCGTCCCCTTTCACCAACCCCCTCTCACCCTTCACCCACCCAATCCCACCCTGAGCCTTCCCTCACCCTGTTTCCTCTCACCCTACACCAACCATCTCAAATCCTGCATCCCTTGCCCCCCTGCACCAACCCACTCTCACCCTGCATCCTCCACCCCCCTTCAACAAACCCTCTCACCCTGCACCAACCCTCTCTCACCCTGCTTCCTCCGTCCCCTTTCACCAACCCCTCACACCCTACATCAACCCCCTCTCACCCTGAGTCTTCCCTCACCCTACACCAACCCCACTCTCACCCTGTGTCTTCCCTCACCCTGTGTCCTCTCACCCTGCACCAACCCTCTGTACCCCTGAATCCCACGCCCCCCTGCACCTGCATCCTCCACCCCCCTTCATCAAACCCTCTCACCCTTCACCAACCCTCTTTCACCCTGCTTTCTCCGTCCCCTTTCACCAACCCCCTCTCACCCTTCACCCACCCAATCCCACCCTGAGCCTTCCCTCACCCTGTTTCCTCTCACCCTACACCAACCATCTCAAATCCTGCATCCCTTGCCCCCCTGCACCAACCCACTCTCACCCTGCATCCTCCACCCCCCTTCAACAAACCCTCTCACCCTGCACCAACCCTCTCTCACCCTGCTTCCTCCGTCCCCTTTCACCAACCCCTCTCACCCTTCATCTACCCCCTCTCACCCTGAGTCTTCCCTCATCCTGTGTCCTCCGCCCCCTCTCACCCTGCATCTTCCCTCACCCTACACCCACCCAATCCCACCCTGTTTCTTCCCTCACCCTGTTTCCTCTCACCCTACCCCAACCATCTCAAATCCTGTATCCCTTGCCCCCCTGCACCAACCCACTCTCACCCTGCATCCTCCACCCCCCTTTAACAAACCCCCTCTCACCCTACATCAACCCCCTCTGACCCTGAGTCTTCCCTCACCCTACACCAACCCCACTCTCACCCTGTGTCTTCCCTCACCCTGTGTCCTCTCACCCTGCACCAACCCTCTGTCCCCCTGAATCCCACGCCCCCCTGCACCTGCATCCTCCACCCCCCTTCATCAAACCCTCTCACCCTTCACCAACCCCACTCTTACCCTGCTTTCTCCGTCCCCTTTCACCAACCCCCTCTCACCCTTCACCCACCCAATCCCACCCTGAGCCTTCCCTCACCCTGTTTCCTCTCACCCTACACCAACCATCTCAAATCCTGCATCCCTTGCCCCCCTGCACCAACCCACTCTCACCCTGCATCCTCCTCCCCCCTTCAACAAACCCTCTCACCCTGCACCAACCCTCTCTCACCCTGCTTCCTCCGTCCCCTTTCACCAACCCCTCTCACCCTACATCAACCCCCTCTCACCCTGAGTCTTCCCTCACCCTACACCAACCACACTCTCACCCTGTGTCTTCCATCACCCTGTGTCCTCTCACCCTTCACCAACCCTCTCTCACCCTGCTTCCTCCGTCCCCTTTCACCAATCCCCTCTCACCCTTCACCAACCACCTCTCACCCTGAGCCTTCCCTCACCCTGTTTCCTCTCACCCTACACCAACCATCTCAAATCCTGCATCCCTGGCCCCCCTGCACCAACCCACTCTCACCCTGCATCCTCCACCCCCCTTTAACAAATCCTCTCTCCCTGCACCGAACCCTCTCTCACCCTGCTTCCTCCGTCCCCTTTCACCAACCTCCTCTCACCCTGAGTCTTCCCTCATCCTGTGTCATCCGCCCCCTCTCACCCTGCATCTTCCCTCGCTCTACACCAACCCAATCCCACCCTGTGTCTTCCCTCACCCTGTTTCCTCTCACCCTACACCAACCATCTCAAATCCTGTATCCCTTGCCCCCCTGCACCAACCCACTCTCACCCTGCATCCTCTACCCCCCTTCAACAAACCCTCTCACCCTGCACCAACCCTCTCTCACCCTGCTTCCTCCGTCCCCTTTCACCAACCCCCTCTCACCCTACATCAACCCCCTCTCACCCTGAGTCTTCCCTCACCCTACACCAACCCTACTCTCACCCTGTGTCTTCCCTCACCCTGTGTCCTCTCACCCTGCACCAACCCTCTGTACCCCTGAATGGCACGCCCCCCTGCACCTGCATCCTCCACCCCCCTTCATCAAACCCTCTCACCCTTCACCAACCCCACTCTTACCCTGCTTCCTCCGTCCCCTTTCACCAACCCCCTCTCACCCTTCACCCACCCAATCCCACCCTGAGCCTTCCCTCACCCTGTTTCCTCTCACCCTACACCAACCATCTCAAATCCTGCATCCCTTGCCCCCCTGCACCAACCCACTCTCACCCTGCATCCTCCTCCCCCCTTCAACAAACCCTCTCACCCTGCACCAACCCTCTCTCACCCTGCTTCCTTTGTCCCCTTTCACCAACCCCTCTCACCCTACATCAACCCCCTCTCACCCTGAGTCTTCCCTCACCCTACACCAACCCCACTCTCACCCTGTGTCTTCCCTCACCCTGTGTCCTCTCACCCTGCACCAACCCTCTGTACCCCTGAATCCCACGCCCCCCTGCACCTGCATCCTCCACCCCCCTTCATCAAACCCTCTCACCCTTCACCAACCCTCTCTCACCCTGCTTCCTCCGTCCCCTTTCACCAACCCCCTCTCACCCTTCACCCACCCAATCCCACCCTGAGCCTTCCCTCACCCTGTTTCCTCTCACCCTACACCAACCATCTCAAATCCTGCATCCCTTGCCCCCCTGCACCAACCCACTCTCACCCTGCATCCTCCACTCCCCTTCAACAAACCCTCTCACCCTGCACCAACCCTCTCTCACCCTGCTTCCTCCGTCCCCTTTCACCAACCCCTCACACCCTACATCAACCCCCTCTCACCCTGAGTCTTCCCTCACCCTACACCAACCCCACTCTCACCCTGTGTCTTCCCTCACCCTGTGTCCTCTCACCCTGCACCAACCCTCTGTACCCCTGAATCCCACGCCCCCCTGCACCTGCATCCTCCACCCCCCTTCATCAAACCCTCTCACCCTTCACCAACCCTCTCTCACCCTGCTTCCTCCGTCCCCTTTCACCAACCCCCTCTTACCCTGCATCCTCCACCCCCCTTTAACAAACCCCCTCTCACCCTACATCAACCCCCTCTGACCCTGAGTCTTCCCTCACCCTACACCAACCCCACTCTCACCCTGTGTCTTCCCTCACCCTGTGTCCTCTCACCCTGCACCAACCCTCTGTCCCCCTGAATCCCACGCCCCCCTGCACCTGCATCCTCCACCCCCCTTCATCAAACCCTCTCACCCTTCACCAACCCCACTCTTACCCTGCTTCCTCCGTCCCCTTTCACCAACCCCCTCTCACCCTTCACCCACCCAATCCCACCCTGAGCCTTCCCTCACCCTGTTTCCTCTCACCCTACACCAACCATCTCAAATCCTGCATCCCTTGCCCCCCTGCACTAACCCACTCTCACCCTGCATCCTCCTCCCCCCTTCAACAAACCCTCTCACCCTGCACCAACCCTCTCTCACCCTGCTTCCTCCGTCCCCTTTCACCAACCCCTCTCACCCTACATCAACCCCCTCTCACCCTGAGTCTTCCCTCACCCTACACCAACCACACTCTCACCCTGTGTCTTCCATCACCCTGTGTCCTCTCACCCTGCACCAACCCTCTGTACCCCTGAATCCCACGCCCCCCTGCACCTGCATCCTCCACCCCCCTTCACCAAACCCTCTCACCCTTCACCAACCCTCTCTCACCCTGCTTCCTCCGTCCCCTTTCACCAATCCCCTCTCACCCTTCACCAACCACCTCTCATCCTGAGCCTTCCCTCACCATTTTTCCTCTCACCCTACACCAACCATCTCAAATCCTGCATCCCTGGCCCCCCTGCACCAACCCACTCTCACCCTGCATCCTCCACCCCCCTTTAACAAATCCTCTCTCCCTGCACCGAACCCTCTCTCACCCTGCTTCCTCCGTCCCCTTTCACCAACCTCCTCTCACCCTGAGTCTTCCCTCATCCTGTGTCCTCCGCCCCCTCTCACCCTGCATCTTCCCTCGCTCTACACCAACCCAATCCCACCCTGTGTCTTCCCTCACCCTGTTTCCTCTCACCCTACACCAACCATCTCAAATCCTGTATCCCTTGCCCCCCTGCACCAACCCACTCTCACCCTGCATCCTCTACCCCCCTTCAACAAACCCTCTCACCCTGCACCAACCCTCTCTCACCCTGCTTCCTCCGTCCCCTTTCACCAACCCCCTCTCACCCTACATCAACCCCCTCTCACCCTGAGTCTTCCCTCACCCTACACCAACCCCACTCTCACCCTGTGTCTTCCCTCACCCTGTGTCCTCTCACCCTGCACCAACACTCTGTACCCCTGAATGGCACGCCCCCCTGCACCTGCATCCTCCACCCCCCTTCATCAAACCCTCTCACCCTTCACCAACCCCACTCTTACCCTGCTTCCTCCGTCCCCTTTCACCAACCCCCTCTCACCCTTCACCCACCCAATCCCACCCTGAGCCTTCCCTCACCCTGTTTCCTCTCACCCTACACCAACCATCTCAAATCCTGCATCCCTTGCCCCCCTGCACCAACCCACTCTCACCCTGCATCCTCCTCCCCCCTTCAACAAACCCTCTCACCCTGCACCAACCCTCTCTCACCCTGCTTCCTTTGTCCCCTTTCACCAACCCCTCTCACCCTACATCAACCCCCTCTCACCCTGAGTCTTCCCTCACCCTACACCAACCCCACTCTCACCCTGTGTCTTCCCTCACCCTGTGTCCTCTCACCCTGCACCAACCCTCTGTACCCCTGAATCCCACGCCCCCCTGCACCTGCATCCTCCACCCCCCTTCATCAAACCCTCTCACCCTTCACCAACCCTCTCTCACCCTGCTTCCTCCGTCCCCTTTCACCAACCCCCTCTCACCCTTCACCCACCCAATCCCACCCTGAGCCTTCCCTCACCCTGTTTCCTCTCACCCTACACCAACCATCTCAAATCCTGCATCCCTTGCCCCCCTGCACCAACCCACTCTCACCCTGCATCCTCCACCCCCCTTCAACAAACCCTCTCACCCTGCACCAACCCTCTCTCACCCTGCTTCCTCCGTCCCCTTTCACCAACCCCTCACACCCTACATCAACCCCCTCTCAACCTGAGTCTTCCCTCACCCTACACCAACCCCACTCTCACCCTGTGTCTTCCCTCACCCTGTGTCCTCTCACCCTGCACCAACCCTCTGTACCCCTGAATCCCACGCCCCCCTGCACCTGCATCCTCCACCCCCCTTCATCAAACCCTCTCACCCTTCACCAACCCTCTCTCACCCTGCTTCCTCCGTCCCCTTTCACCAACCCCCTCTTACCCTGCATCCTCCACCCCCCTTTAACAAACCCCCTCTCACCCTACATCAACCCCCTCTGACCCTGAGTCTTCCCTCACCCTACACCAACCCCACTCTCACCCTGTGTCTTCCCTCACCCTGTGTCCTCTCACCCTGCACCAACCCACTCTCACCCTGCATCCTCTACCCCCCTTCAACAAACCCTCTCACCCTGCACCAACCCTCTCTCACCCTGCTTCCTCCGTCCCCTTTCACCAACCCCCTCTCACCCTACATCAACCCCCTCTCACCCTGAGTCTTCCCTCACCCTACACCAACCCCACTCTCACCCTGTGTCTTCCCTCACCCTGTGTCCTCTCACCCTGCACCAACACTCTGTACCCCTGAATGGCACGCCCCCCTGCACCTGCATCCTCCACCCCCCTTCATCAAACCCTCTCACCCTTCACCAACCCCACTCTTACCCTGCTTCCTCCGTCCCCTTTCACCAACCCCCTCTCACCCTTCACCCACCCAATCCCACCCTGAGCCTTCCCTCACCCTGTTTCCTCTCACCCTACACCAACCATCTCAAATCCTGCATCCCTTGCCCCCCTGCACCAACCCACTCTCACCCTGCATCCTCCTCCCCCCTTCAACAAACCCTCTCACCCTGCACCAACCCTCTCTCACCCTGCTTCCTTTGTCCCCTTTCACCAACCCCTCTCACCCTACATCAACCCCCTCTCACCCTGAGTCTTCCCTCACCCTACACCAACCCCACTCTCACCCTGTGTCTTCCCTCACCCTGTGTCCTCTCACCCTGCACCAACCCTCTGTACCCCTGAATCCCACGCCCCCCTGCACCTGCATCCTCCACCCCCCTTCATCAAACCCTCTCACCCTTCACCAACCCTCTCTCACCCTGCTTCCTCCGTCCCCTTTCACCAACCCCCTCTCACCCTTCACCCACCCAATCCCACCCTGAGCCTTCCCTCACCCTGTTTCCTCTCACCCTACACCAACCATCTCAAATCCTGCATCCCTTGCCCCCCTGCACCAACCCACTCTCACCCTGCATCCTCCACCCCCCTTCAACAAACCCTCTCACCCTGCACCAACCCTCTCTCACCCTGCTTCCTCCGTCCCCTTTCACCAACCCCTCACACCCTACATCAACCCCCTCTCAACCTGAGTCTTCCCTCACCCTACACCAACCCCACTCTCACCCTGTGTCTTCCCTCACCCTGTGTCCTCTCACCCTGCACCAACCCTCTGTACCCCTGAATCCCACGCCCCCCTGCACCTGCATCCTCCACCCCCCTTCATCAAACCCTCTCACCCTTCACCAACCCTCTCTCACCCTGCTTCCTCCGTCCCCTTTCACCAACCCCCTCTTACCCTGCATCCTCCACCCCCCTTTAACAAACCCCCTCTCACCCTACATCAACCCCCTCTGACCCTGAGTCTTCCCTCACCCTACACCAACCCCACTCTCACCCTGTGTCTTCCCTCACCCTGTGTCCTCTCACCCTGCACCAACCCTCTGTCCCCCTGAATCCCACGCCCCCCTGCACCTGCATCCTCCACCCCCCTTCATCAAACCCTCTCACCCTTCACCAACCCCACTCTTACCCTGCTTCCTCCGTCCCCTTTCACCAACCCCCTCTCACCCTTCACCCACCCAATCCCACCCTGAGCCTTCCCTCACCCTGTTTCCTCTCACCCTACACCAACCATCTCAAATCCTGCATCCCTTGCCCCCCTGCACCAACCCACTCTCACCCTGCATCCTCCTCCCCCCTTCAACAAACCCTCTCACCCTGCACCAACCCTCTCTCACCCTGCTTCCTCCGTCCCCTTTCACCAACCCCTCTCACCCTACATCAACCCCCTCTCACCCTGAGTCTTCCCTCACCCTACACCAACCACACTCTCACCCTGTGTCTTCCATCACCCTGTGTCCTCTCACCCTGCACCAACCCTCTGTACCCCTGAATCCCACGCCCCCCTGCACCTGCATCCTCCACCCCCCTTCATCAAACCCTCTCACCCTTCACCAACCCTCTCTCACCCTGCTTCCTCCGTCCCCTTTCAATAATCCCCTCTCACCCTTCACCAACCACCTCTCATCCTGAGCCTTCCCTCACCATTTTTCCTCTCACCCTACACCAACCATCTCAAATCCTGCATCCCTGGCCCCCCTGCACCAACCCACTCTCACCCTGCATCCTCCACCCCCCTTTAACAAATCCTCTCTCCCTGCACCAAACCCTCTCTCACCCTGCTTCCTCCGTCCCCTTTCACCAACCTCCTCTCACCCTGAGTCTTCCCTCATCCTGTGTCCTCCGCCCCCTCTCACCCTGCATCTTCCCTCGCTCTACACCAACCCAATCCCACCCTGTGTCTTCCCTCACCCTGTTTCCTCTCACCCTACACCAACCATCTCAAATCCTGTATCCCTTGCCCCCCTGCACCAACCCACTCTCACCCTGCCTCCTCTACCCCCCTTCAACAAACCCTCTCACCCTGCACCAACCCTCTCTCACCCTGCTTCCTCCGTCCCCTTTCACCAACCCCCTCTCACCCTACATCAACCCCCTCTCACTCTGAGTCTTCCCTCACCCTACACCAACCCCACTCTCACCCTGTGTCTTCCCTCACCCTGTGTCCTCTCACCCTGCACCAACCCTCTGTACCCCTGAATCCCACGCCCCCCTTCACCTGCATCCTCCACCCCCCTTCATCAAACCCTCTCACCCTTCACCAACCCCACTCTTACCCTGCTTCCTCCGTCCCCTTTCACCAACCCCCTCTCACCCTTCACCCACCCAATCCCACCCTGAGCCTTCCCTCACCCTGTTTCCTCTCACCCTACACCAACCATCTCAAATCCTGCATCCCTTGCCCCCCTGCACCAACCCACTCTCACCCTGCATCCTCCTTCCCCCTTCAACAAACCCTCTCACCCTGCACCAATCCTCTCTCACCCTGCTTCCTCCGTCCCCTTTCACCAACCCCTCTCACCCTACATCAACCCCCTCTCACCCTGAGTCTTCCCTCACCCTACACCAACCCCACTCTCACCCTGTGTCTTCCCTCACCCTGTGTCCTCTCACCCTGCACCAACCCTCTGTACCCCTGAATCCCACGCCCCCCTGCACTTTCATCCTCCACCCCCCTTCATCAAACCCTCTCACCCTTCACCAACCCTCTCTCACCCTGCTTCCTCCGTCCCCTTTCACCAACCCCCTCTCACCCTTCACCCACCCAATCCCACCCTGAGCCTTCCCTCACCCTGTTTCCTCTCACCCTACACCAACCATCTCAAATCCTGCATCCCTTGCCCCCCTGCACCAACCCACTCTCACCCTGCATCCTCCACCCCCCTTCAACAAACCCTCTCACCCTGCACCAACCCTCTCTCACCCTGCTTCCTCCGTCCCCTTTCACCAACCCCCTCTCACCCTACATCTACCCCCTCTCACCCTGAGTCTTCCCTCATCCTGTGTCCTCTGCCCCCTCTCACCCTGCATCTTCCCTCACCCTACACCCACCCAATCCCACCCTGTTTCTTCCCTCACCCTGTTTCCTCTGCCCCCTCTCACCCTGCATCTTCCCTCACCCTACACCCACCCAATCCCACCCTGTTTCTTCCCTTACCCTGTTTCCTCTCACCCTACACCAACCATCTCAAATCCTGTATCCCTTGCCCCCCTGCACCAACCCACTCTCACCCTGCATCCTCCACCTCCCTTCAACAAACCCTCTCACCCTGCACCAACCCTCTCTCACCCTGCTTCCTCCGTCCCCTTTCACCAACCCCCTCTCACCCTACATCAACCCCCTCTCACCCTGAGTCTTCCCTCACCCTACACCAACCCCACTCTCACCCTGTGTCTTCCCTCACCCTGTGTCCTCTCACCCTGCACCAACCCTCTGTACCCCTGAATCCCACGCCCCTCTGCACCTGCATCCTCCACCCCCCTTCATCAAACCCTCTCACCCTTCATTAACCCCACTCTTACCCTGCTTCCTCCGTCCCCTTTCACCAACTCCCTCTCACCCTTCACCCACCCAATCCCACCCTGAGCCTTCCCTCACCCTGTTTCCTCTCACCCTACACCAACCATCTCAAATCCTGCATCCCTTGCCCCCCTGCACCAACCCACTCTCACCCTGTATCCTCCTCCCCCCTTCAACAAACCCTCTCACCCTGCACCAACCCTCTCTCACCCTGCTTCCTCCGTCCCCTTTCACCAACCCCTCTCACCCTACATCAACCCCCTCTCACCCTTAGTCTTCCCTAGCCCTACACCAACCCCACTCTCACCCTGTGTCTTCCCTCACCCTGTGTCCTCTCACCCTGCACCAACCCTCTGTACCCCTGAATCCCACGCCCCCCTGCACCTGCATCCTCCACCCCCCTTCATAAAACCCTCTCACCCTTCACCAACCCTCTCTCACCCTGCTTCCTCCGTCCCCTTTCACCAATCCCCTCTCACCCTTCACCAACCCCCTCTCACCCTGAGCCTTCCCTCACCCTGTTTCCTCTCACCCTACACCAACCATCTCAAATCCTGCATCCCTTGCCCCCCTGCACCAACCCACTCTCACCCTGCATCCTCCACCCCCCTTCAACAAACCCTCTCACCCTGCACCAACCCTCTCTCACCCTGCTTCCTCCGTCCCCTTTCACCAACCCCTCTCACCCTACATCAACCCCCTCTCACCCTGAGTCTTCCCTCACCCTACACCAACCCCACTCTCACCCTGTGTCTTCCCTCACCCTGTGTCCTCTCACCCTGCACCAACCCTCTGTACTCCTGAATCCCACGCCCCCCCTGCACCTGCATCCTCCACCCCCCTTCATCAAACCCTCTCACCCTTCACCAACCCTCTCTCACCCGGCTTCCTCCGTCCCCATTCACCAATCCCCTCTCACCCTTCACCAACCCCCTCTCACCCTGAGCCTTCCCTCACCCTGTTTGCTCTCACCCTACACCAACCATCTCAAATCCTGCATCCCTGGCCCCCCTGCACCAACCCACTCTCACCCTGCATCCTCCACCCCCCTTCAACAAACCCTCTCACCCTGCACCAACCCTCTCTCACCCTGCTTCCTCCATCCCCTTTCACAAACCTCCTCTCACCCTACATCTACCCCCTCTCACCCTGAGTCTTCCCTCATCCTGTGTCCTCCGCCCCCTCTCACCCTGCATCTTCCCTCACCCTACACCCACCCAATCCCACCCTGTTTCTTCCCTCACCCTGTTTCCTCTCACCCTACACCAACCATCTCAAATCCTGTATCCCTTGCCCCCCTGCACCAACCCACTCTCACCCTGCATCCTCCACCTCCCTTCAACAAACCCTCTCACCCTGCACCAACCCTCTCTCACCCTGCTTCCTCCGTCCCCTTTCACCAACCCCCTCTCACCCTACATCAACCCCCTCTCACCCTGAGTCTTCCCTCACCCTACACCAACCCCACTCTCACCCTGTGTCTTCCCTCACCCTGTGTCCTCTCACCCTGCACCAACCCTCTGTACCCCTGAATCCCACGCCCCTCTGCACCTGCATCCTCCACCCCCCTTCATCAAACCCTCTCACCCTTCATTAACCCCACTCTTACCCTGCTTCCTCCGTCCCCTTTCACCAACTCCCTCTCACCCTTCACCCACCCAATCCCACCCTGAGCCTTCCCTCACCCTGTTTCCTCTCACCCTACACCAACCATCTCAAATCCTGCATCCCTTGCCCCCCTGCACCAACCCACTCTCACCCTGTATCCTCCTCCCCCCTTCAACAAACCCTCTCACCCTGCACCAACCCTCTCTCACCCTGCTTCCTCCGTCCCCTTTCACCAACCCCTCTCACCCTACATCAACCCCCTCTCACCCTTAGTCTTCCCTAGCCCTACACCAACCCCACTCTCACCCTGTGTCTTCCCTCACCCTGTGTCCTCTCACCCTGCACCAACCCTCTGTACCCCTGAATCCCACGCCCCCCTGCACCTGCATCCTCCACCCCCCTTCATAAAACCCTCTCACCCTTCACCAACCCTCTCTCACCCTGCTTCCTCCGTCCCCTTTCACCAATCCCCTCTCACCCTTCACCAACCCCCTCTCACCCTGAGCCTTCCCTCACCCTGTTTCCTCTCACCCTACACCAACCATCTCAAATCCTGCATCCCTTGCCCCCCTGCACCAACCCACTCTCACCCTGCATCCTCCACCCCCCTTCAACAAACCCTCTCACCCTGCACCAACCCTCTCTCACCCTGCTTCCTCCGTCCCTTTTCACCAACCCCCTCTCACCCTACATCTACCCCCTCTCACCCTGAGTCTTCCCTCATCCTGTGTCCTCCGCCCCCTCTCACCCTGCATCTTCCCTCACCCTACACCAACCCAATCCCATCCTGTGTCTTCCCTCACCCAGTTTACTCTCACCCTACACCAACCATCTCAAATCCTGCATCCCTTGCCCCCCTGCACCAACCCACTCTCACACTGCATCCTCCACCCCCCTTCAACAAACCCTCTCACCCTGCACCAACCCTCTCTCACCCTGCTTCCTCCGTCCCCTTTCACCAACCCCCTCTCACCCTACATCTACCCCCTCTCACCCTGAGTCTTCCCTCATCCTGTGTCCTCCGCCCCCTCACCCTGCATCTTCCCTCACCCTACACCCACCCAATCCCACCCTGTGTCCTCCCTCACCCTCTTTCCTCTCACCCTACACCAACCATCTAAAATCCTGTATCCCTTGCACCCCTGCACCAACCCACTCTCACCCTGCATCCTCCACCCCCCTTCAACAAACCCTCTCACCCTGCACCAACCCTCTCTCACCCTGCTTCCTCCGTCCCCTATCACCAACCCCCTCTCACCCTACATCAACCCCCTCTCACCCTGAGTCTTCCATCACCCTACACCAACCCCACTCTCACCCTGTGTCTTCCCTCACCCTGTGTCCTCTCAACCTGCACCAACCCTCTGTACCCCTGAATCCACGCCCCCCTGCAGCAACATCCTCCACCCCCCTTCAACAAACCCTCTCACCCTGCACCAACCCTCTCTCACCCTGCTTCCTCCGTCCCCTTTCACCAACCCCCTCTCACCCTACATCTACCCCCTCTCACTCTGAGTCTTCCCTCATCCTGTGTCCTCCGCCCCCTCTCACCCTGCATCTTCCCTCACCCTACACCCACCCAATCCCACCCTGTGTCTTCCCTCACCCTGTTTCCTCTCACCCTACACCAACCATCTCAAATCCTGTATCCCTTGCCCCCCTGCACCAACCCACTCTCATCCTGCATCCTCCACCCCCCTTCAACAACCCTCTCACCCTGCACCAACCCTCTCTCATCCTGCTTCCTCCGTCCCCTTTCACCAACCCCCTCTCACCCTACATCAACCCCCTCTCACCCTGAGTCTTCCCTCACCCTACACCAACCCCACTCTCACCCTGTGTCTACCCTCACCCTGTTTCCTCTCACCCTGCACCAACCCTCTGTACCCCTGAATCCCACGCCCCCCTGCACCTGCATCCTCCACCCCCCTTCATCAAACCCTCTCACCCTTCACCAACCCCACTCTTACCCTGCTTCCTCCGTCCCCTTTCACCAACTCCCTCTCACCCTTCACCCACCCAATCCCACCCTGAGCCTTCCCTCACCCTGTTTCCTCTCACCCTACACCAACCATCTCAAATCCTGCATCCCTTGCCCCCCTTCACCAACCCACTCTCACCCTGCATCCTCCACCCCCCTTCAACAAACCCTCTCACCCTCACCAACCCTCTCTCACCCTGCTTCCTCCGTCCCCTTTCACCAACCCCTCTCACCCTACATCTACCCCCTCTCACCCTGAGTCTTCCCTCATCCTGTGTCCTCCGCCCCCTCTTACCCTGCATCTTCCCTCACCCTACACCAACCCAATCCCATCCTGTGTCTTCCCTCACCCAGTTTCCTCTCACCCTACACCAACCATCTCAAATCCTGCATCCCTTGCCCCCCTGCACCAACCCACTCTCACACTGCATCCTCCACCCCCCTTCAACAAACCCTCTCACCCTGCACCAACCCTCTCTCACCCTGCTTCCTCCGTCCCCTTTCACCAACCCCCTCTCACCCTACATCTACCCCGTCTCACCCTGAGTCTTCCCTCATCCTGTGTCCTCCGCCCCCTCACCCTGCATCTTCCCTCACCCTACACCCACCCAATCCCACCCTGTGTCTTCCCTCACCCTCTTTCCTCTCACCCTACACCAACCATCTCAAATCCTGTATCCCTTGCACCCCTGCACCAACCCACTCTCACCCTGCATCCTCCACCCCCCTTCAACAAACCCTCTCACCCTGCACCAACCCTCTCTCACCCTGCTTCCTCCGTCCCCTATCACCAACCCCCTCTCACCCTACATCAACCCCCTCTCACCCTGAGTCTTCCATCACCCTACACCAACTTCACTCTCACCCTGTGTCTTCCCTCACCCTGTGTCCTCTCAACCTGCACCAACCCTCTGTACCCCTGAATCCACGCCCCCCTGCACCTGCATCCTCCACCCCCCTTCAACAAACCCTCACCCTGCACCAACCCTCTCTCACCCTGCTTCCTCCGTCCCCTTTCACCAACCCCCTCTCACCCTACATCTACCCCCCCTCACTCTGAGTCTTCCCTCATCCTGTGTCCTCCGCCCCCTCTCACCCAGCATCTTCCCTCACCCTACACCCACCCAATCCCACCCTGTGTCTTCCCTCACCCTGTTTCCTCTCACCCTACACCAACCATCTCAAATCCTGTATCCCTTGCCCCCCTGCACCAACCCACTCTCACCCTGCATCCTCCACCCCCGTTCAACAACCCTCTCACCCTGCACCAACCCTCTCTCACCCTGCTTCCTCCGTCCCCTTTCACCAACCCCCTCTCACCCTACATCAACCCCCTCTCACCCTGAGTCTTCCCTCACCCTACACCAACCCCACTCTCACCCTGTGTCTTTCCTCACCCTGTGTCCTCTCACCCTGCACCAACCCTCTGTACCCCTGAATCCCACGCCCCCCTGCACCTGCATCCTCCACCCCCCTTCATCAAACCCTCTCACCTTGCACCAACCCTCTCTCACCCTGCTTCCTCCGTCCCCTTTCACCAACCCCCTCTCACCCTACATCAACCCCCTCTCACCCTGAGTCTTCCCTCACCCTACACCAACCCCACTCTCACCCTGTGTCTTCCCTCACCCTGTGTCCTCTCACCCTGCACCAACCCTCTGTACCCCTGAATCCTACGCCCCCTTGCACCTGCATCCTCCACCCCCCTTCATCAAACCCTCTCACCCTTCACCAACCCCACTCTTACCCTGCTTCCTCCGTCCCCTTTCACCAACTCCTTCTCACCCTTCACCCACCCAATCCCACCCTGAGCCTTCCCTCACCCTGTTTCCTCTCACCCTACACCAACCATCTCAAATCCTGCATCCCTTGCCCCCCTGCACCAACCCACTCTCACCCTGCATCCTCCTCCCCCCTTCAACAAACCCTCTCACCCTGCACCAACCCTCTCTCACCCTGCTTCATCCGTACCCTTTCACCAACCCCTCTCACCCTACATCAACCCCCTCTCACCCTTAGTCTTCCCTCACCCTGTGTCCTCTCACCCTGCACCAACCCTCTGTACCCCTGAATCCCACGCCCCCCTGCACCTGCATCCTCCACCCCCCTTCATCAAACCCTCTCACCCTTCACCAACCCTCTCTCACCCTGCTTCCTCTGTCCCCTTTCACCAATCCCCTCTCACCCTTCACCAACCCCCTCTCACCCTGAGCCTTCCCTCACCCTATTTCCTCTCACCCTACACCAACCATTTCAAATCCTGCATCCCTTGCCCCCTGCACCAACCCACTCTCACCCTGCATCCTCCACCCCCCTTCAACAAACCCTCTCACCCTGCACTAACCCTCTCTCACCCTGCTTCCTCCGTCCCCTTTCACCAACCCCCTCTCACCCTACATCTACCCCCTCTCACCCTGAGTCTTCCCTCATCCTGTGTCCTCCGCCCCCTCTCACCCTGCATCTTCCCACACCCTACACCAACCCAATCCCATCCTGTGTCTTCCCTCACCCAGTTTCCTCTCACCCTACACCAACCATCTCAAATCCTGCATCCCTTGCCCCCCTGCACCAACCCACTCTCACACTGCATCCTCCACCCCCCTTCAACAAACCTTCTCACCCTGCACCAACCCTCTCTCACCCTGCTTCCTCCGTCCCCTTTCACCAACCCCCTCTCACCCTACATCTACCCCCTCTCACCCTGAGTCTTCCCTCATCCTGTGTCCTCCGCCCCCTCACCCTGCATCTTCCCTCACCCTACACTCACCCAATCCCACCCTGTGTCTTCCCTCACCCTCTTTCCTCTCACCCTACACCAACCATCTCAAATCCTGTATCCCTTGCACCCCTGCACCAACCCACTCTCACCCTGCATCCTCCACCCCCCTTCAACAAACCCTCTCACCCTGCACCAACCCTCTCTCACCCTGCTTCCTCCGTCCCCTATCACCAACCCCCTCTCACCCTACATCAACCCCCTCTCACCCTGAGTCTTCCATCACCCTACACCAACCCCAATCTCACCCTGTGTCTTCCCTCACCCTGTGTCCTCTCAACCTGCACCAACCCTCTGTACCCCTGAATCCACGCCCCCCTGCACCTGCATCCTCCACCCCCCTTCAACAAACCCTCTCACCCTGCACCAACCCTCTCTCACCCTGCTTCCTCCGTCCCCTTTCACCAACCCCCTCTCACCCTACATCTACCCCCTCTCACTCTGAGTCTTCCCTCATCCTGTGTCCTCCGCCCCCTCTCACCCTGCATCTTCCCTCACCCTACACCCACCCAATCCCACCCTGTGTCTTCCCTCACCCTGTTTCCTCTCACCCTACACCAACCATCTCAAATCCTGTATCCCTTGCCCCCCTGCACCAACCCACTCTCACCCTGCATCCTCCACCCCCCTTCAACAACCCTCTCACCCTGCACCAACCCTCTCTCACCCTGCTTCCTCCGTCCCCTTTCACCAACCCCCTCTCACCCTACATCAACCCCCTCTCACCCTGAGTCTTCCCTCACCCTACACCAACCCCACTCTCACCCTGTGTCTTCCCTCACCCTGTGTCCTCTCACCCTGCACCAACCCTCTGTACCTCTGAATCCCACGCCCCCCTGCACCTGCATCCTCCACCCCCCTTCATCAAACCCTCTCACCCTTCACCAACCCCACTCTCACCCTGCTTCCTCCGTCCCCTTTCACCAACCCCCCCTCACCCTTTACCCACCCAATCCCACCCTGAGCCTTCCCTCACCCTGTTTCCTCTCACCCTACACCAACCATCTCAAATCCTGCATCCCTTGCCCCCCTGCACCAACCCACTCTCACCCTACATCCTCCTCCCCCCTTCAACAAACCCTCTCACCCTGCACCAACCCGCTCTCACCCTGCTTCCTCCGTCCCCTTTCACCAACCCCTCTCACCCTACATCAACCCCCTCTCACCCTGAGTCTTCCCTCACCCTACACCAACCCCACTCTCACCCTGTGTCTTCCCTCACCCTGTGTCCTCTCACCCTGCACCAACCCTCTGTACTCCTGAATCCCACGCCCCCCTGCACCTGCATCCTCCACCCCCCTTCATCAAACCCTCTCACCCTTCACCAACCCTCTCTCACCCGGCTTCCTCCGTCCCCATTCACCAATCCCCTCTCACCCTTCACCAACCCCCTCTCACCCTGAGCCTTCCCTCACCCTGTTTGCTCTCACCCTACACCAACCATCTCAAATCCTGCATCCCTGGCCCCCCTGCACCAACCCACTCTCACCCTGCATCCTCCACCCCCCTTCAACAAACCCTCTCACCCTGCACCAACCCTCTCTCACCCTGCTTCCTCCATCCCCTTTCACAAACCTCCTCTCACCCTACATCTACCCCCTCTCACCCTGAGTCTTCCCTCATCCTGTGTCCTCCGCCCCCTCTCACCCTGCATCTTCCCTCACCCTACACCCACCCAATCCCACCCTGTTTCTTCCCTCACCCTGTTTCCTCTCACCCTACACCAACCATCTCAAATCCTGTATCCCTTGCCCCCCTGCACCAACCCACTCTCACCCTGCATCCTCCACCCCCCTTCAACAAACCCTCTCACCCTGCACCAACCCTCTCTCACCCTGCTTCCTCCGTCCCCTTTCACCAACCCCCTCTCACCCTACATCAACCCCCTCTCACCCTGAGTCTTCCCTCACCCTACACCAACCCCACTCTCACCCTGTGTCTTCCCTCACCCTGTGTCCTCTCACCCTGCACCAACCCTCTGTACCCCTGAATCCCACGCCCCCCTGCACCTGCATCCTCCACCCCCCTTCATCAAACCCTCTCACCCTTCACCAACTATCTCTCACCCTGCTTCCTCCGTCCCCTTTCACCAATCCCCTCTCACCCTTCACAAACCCTCTCTCACCCTGAGCCTTCCCTCACCCTGTTTCCTCTCACCCTACACCAACCATCTCAAATCCTGCATCCCTTGCCCCCCTGCACCAACCCACTCTCACCCTGCATCCTCCACCCCCTTCAACAAACCCTCTCACCCTGCACCAACCCTCTCTCACCCTGCTTCCTCCGTCCCCTTTCACCAACCCCCTCTCACCCTACATCTACCCCCTCTCACCCTGAGTCTTCCCTTATCCTGTGTCCTCCGCCCCCTCTCACCCTGCATCTTCCCTCACCCTACACCAACCCAATCCCATCCTGTGTCTTCCCTCACCCAGTTTCCTCTAACCCTACACCAACCATCTCAAATCCTGCATCCCTTGCCCCCCTGCACCAACCCACTCTCACCCTGCATCCTCCCCCCTTCAACAAACCCTCTCACCCTGCACCAACCCTCTCTCACCCTGCTTCCTCCGTCCCTTTTTACCAACCCCTCTCACCCTACATCAACCCCCTCTCACCCTTAGTCTTCCCTCACCCTACACCAACCCCACTCTCACCCTGTGTCTTCCCTCACCCTGTGTCCTCTCACCCTGCACAAACCCTCTGTACCCCTGAATCCCACGCCCCCCTGCACCTGCATCCTCCACCCCCCTTCATAAAACCCTCTCACCCTTCACCAACCCTCTCTCACCCTGCTTCCTCCGTCCCCTTTCACCAATCCCCTCTCACCCTTCACCAACCCCCTCTCACCCTGAGCCTTTCCTCACCCTGTTTCCTCTCACCCTACACCAACCATCTCAAATCCTGCATCCCTTGCCCCCCTGCACCAACCCACTCTCACCCTGCATCCTCCACCCCCCTTCAACAAACCCTCTCACCCTGCACCAACCCTCTCTCACCCTGCTTCCTCCGTCCCCTTTCACCAACCCGTTCTCACCCTACATCTACCCCCTCTCACCCTGAGTCTTCCCTCATCCTGTGTCCTCCGCCCCCTCTCACCCTGCATCTTCCCTCACCCTACACCAACCCAATCCCATCCTGTGTCTTCCCTCACCCAGTTTCCTCTCACCCTACACCAACCATCTCAAATCCTGCATCCCTTGCCCCCCTGCACCAACCCACTCTCACACTGCATCCTCCACCCCCCTTCAACAAACCCTCTCACCCTGCACCAACCCTCTCTCACCCTGCTTCCTCCGTCCCCTTTCACCAACCCCCTCTCACCCTACATCTACCCCCTCTCACCCTGAGTCTTCCCTCATCCTGTGTCCTCCGCCCCCTCACCCTGCATCTTCCCTCACCCTACACCCACCCAATCTCACCCTGTGTCTTCCCTCACCCTCTTTCCTCTCACCCTACACCAACCATCTCAAATCCTGTATCCCTTGCACCCCTGCACCAACCCACTCTCACCCTGCATCCTCCACCCCCCTTCAACAAACCCTCTCACCCTGCACCAACCCTCTCACACCCTGCTTCCTCCGTCCCCTATCACCAACCCCCTCTCACCCTACATCAACCCCCTCTCACCCTGAGTCTTCCATCACCCTACACCAACCCCACTCTCACCCTGTGTCTTCCCTCACCCTGTGTCCTCTCAACCTGCACCAACCCTCTGTACCCCTGAATCCACGCCCCCCTGCACCTGCATCCTCCACCCCCCTTCAACAAACCCTCTCACCCTGCACCAACCCTCTCTCACCCTGCTTCCTCCGTCCCCTTTCACCAACCCCCTCTCACCGTACATCTACCCCCTCTCACTCTGAGTCTTCCCTCATCCTGTGTCCTCCGCCCCCTCTCACCCTGCATCTTCCCTCACCCTACACCCACCCAATCCCACCCTGTGTCTTCCCTCACCCTGTTTCCTCTCACCCTACACCAACCATCTCAAATCCTGTATCCCTTGCCCCCCTGCACCAACCCACTCTCACCCTGCATCCTCCACCCCCCTTCAACAACCCTCTCACCCTGCACCAACCCTCTCTCACCCTGCTTCCTCCGTCCCCTTTCACCAACCCCCTCTCACCCTACATCAACCCCCTCTCACCCTGAGTCTTCCCTCACCCTACACCAACCCCACTCTCACCCTGTGTCTTCCCTCACCCTGTGTCCTCTCACCCTGCACCAACCCTCTGTACCCCTGAATCCCACGCCCCCCTGCACCTGCATCCTCCACCCCCCTTCATCAAACCCTCTCACCCTGCACCAACCCTCTCTCACCTTGCTTCCTCCGTCCCCTTTCACCAACCCCCTCTCACCCTACATCAACCCCCTCTCACCCTGAGTCTTCCCTCACCCTACACCAACCCCACTCTCACCCTGTGTCTTCACTCATCCTGTGTCCTCTCACCCTGCCCCAACCCTCTGTATTCCTGAATCCCACGCCCCCCTGCACCTGCATCCTCCACCCCCCTTCATCAAACCCTCTCACCCTTCACCAACCCCACTCTTACCCTGCTTCCTCCGTCCCCTTTCACCAACTCCCTCTCACCCTTCACCCACCCAATCCCACCCTGAGCCTTCCCTCACCTTGTTTCCTCTCACCCTACACCAACCATCTCAAATCCTGCATCCCTTGCCCCCCTGCACCAACCCACTCTCACCCTGCATCCTCCTCCCCTCTTCAACAAACCCTCTCACCCTGCACCAACCCTTTCTCACCCTGCTTCCTCCGTCCCCTTTCACCAACCCCTCTCACCCTACATCAACCCCCTCTCACCCTTAGTCTTCCCTCACCCTACACCAACCCCACTCTCACCCTGTGTCTTCCCTCACCCTGTGTCCTCTCACCCTGCACCAACCCTCTGTACCCCTGAATCCCACGCCCCCCTGCACCGGCATCCTCCACCCCCCTTCATCAAACCCTCTCACCCTTCACCAACCCTCTCTCACCCTGCTTCCTCCGTCCCCTTTCACCAATCCCCTCTCACCCTTCACCAACCCCCTCTCACCCTGAGCCTTCCCTCACCCTGTTTCCTCTCACCCTACACCAACCATTTCAAATCCTGCATCCCTTGCCCCCCTGCACCAACCCACTCTCACCCTGCATCCTCCACCCCCCTTCAACAAACCCTCTCACCCTGCACTAACCCTCTCTCACCCTGCTTCCTCCGTCCCCTTTCACCAACCCCCTCTCACCCTACATCTACCCCCTCTCACCCTGAGTCTTCCCTCATCCTGTGTCCTCCGCCCCCTCTCACCCTGCATCTTCCCTCACCCTACACCAACCCAATCCCATCCTGTGTCTTCCCTCACCCAGTTTCCTCTCACCCTACACCAACCATCTCAAATCCTGCATCCCTTGCCCCCCTGCACCAACCCACTCTCACACTGCATCCTCCACCCCCCTTCAACAAACCCTCTCACCCTGCACCAACCCTCTCTCACCCTGCTTCCTCCGTCCCCTTTCACCAACCCCCTCTCACCCTACATCTACCCCCTCTCACCCTGAGTCTTCCCTCATCCTGTGTCCTCCGCCCCCTCACCCTGCATCTTCCCTCACCCTACACCCACCCAATCCCACCCTGTGTCTTCCCTCACCCTCTTTCCTCTCACCCTACACCAACCATCTCAAATCCTGTATCCCTTGCACCCCTGCACCAACCCACTCTCACCCTGCATCCTCCACCCCCCTTCAACAAACCCTCTCACCCTGCACCAACCCTCTCTCACCCTGCTTCCTCCGTCCCCTATCACCAACCCCCTCTCACCCTACATCAACCCCCTCTCACCCTGAGTCTTCCATCACCCTACACCAACCCCAATCTCACCCTGTGTCTTCCCTCACCCTGTGTCCTCTCAACCTGCACCAACCCTCTGTACCCCTGAATCCACGCCCCCCTGCACCTGCATCCTCCACCCCCCTTCAACAAACCCTCTCACCCTGCACCAACCCTCTCTCACCCTGCTTCCTCCGTCCCCTTTCACCAACCCCCTCTCACCCTACATCTACCCCCTCTCACTCTGAGTCTTCCCTCATCCTGTGTCCTCCGCCCCCTCTCACCCTGCATCTTCCCTCACCCTACACCCACCCAATCCCACCCTGTGTCTTCCCTCACCCTGTTTCCTCTCACCCTACACCAACCATCTCAAATCCTGTATCCCTTGCCCCCCTGCACCAACCCACTCTAACCCTGCATCCTCCACCCCCCTTCAACAACCCTGTCACCCTACACCAACCCCACTCTCACCCTGTGTCTTCCCTCACCCTGTGTACTCTCACCCTGCACCAACCCTCTGTACCCCTGAATCCCACGCCCCCTGCACCTGCATCCTCCACCCCCCTTCATCAAACCCTCTCACCCTTCACCAACCCCACTCTCACCCTGCTTCCTCCGTCCCCTTTCACCAACCCCCTCTCACCCTTCACCCACCCAATCCCACCCTGAGCCTTCCCTCACCCTGTTTCCTCTCACCCTACACCAACCATCTCAAATCCTGCATCCCTTGCCCCCCTGCACCAACCCACTCTCACCGTGCATCCTCCTCCCCCCTTCAACAAACCCTCTCACCCTGCACCAACCCGCTCTCACCCTGCTTCCTCCGTCCCCTTTTGACCAACCCCTCTCACCCTACATCAACCCCCTCTCACCCTGAGTCTTCCCTCACCCTACACCAACCCCACTCTCACCCTGTGTCTTCCCTCACCCTGTGTCCTCTCACCCTGCACCAACCCTCTGTACCCCTGAATCCCACGCCCCCCTGCACCTGCATCCTCCACCCCCCTTCATCAAACCCTCTCACCCTTCACCAACCCTCTCTCACCCGGCTTCCTCCGTCCCCTTTCACCAATCCCCTCTCACCCTTCACCAACCCCCTCTCACCCTGAGCCTTCCCTCACCCTGTTTCCTCTCACCCTACACCAACCATCTCAAATCCTGCAACCCTGGCCCCCCTGCACCAACCCACTCTCACCCTGCATCCTCCACCCCCCTTCAACAAACCCTCTCACCCTGCACCAACCCTCTCTCACCCTGCTTCCTCCATCCCCTTTCACAAACCTCCTCTCACCCTACATCTACCCCTCTCACCCTGAGTCTTCCCTCATCCTGTGTCCTCCGCCCCCTCTCACCCTGCATCTTCCCTCACCCTACACCCACCCAATCCCACCCTGTTTCTTCCCTCACCCTGTTTCCTCTCACCCCACACCAACCATCTCAAATCCTGTATCCCTTGCCCCCCTGCACCAACCCACTCTCACCCTGCATCCTCCACCCCCCTTCAACAAACCCTCTCACCCTGCACCAACCCTCTCTCACCCTGCTTCCTCCGTCCCCTTTCACCAACCCCCTCTCACCCTACATCAACCCCCTCTCACCCTGAGTCTTCCCTCACCCTACACCAACCCCACTCTCACCCTGTGTCTTCCCTCACCCTGTGTCCTCTCACCCTGCACCAACCCTCTGTACCCCTGAATCCCACGCCCCCCTGCACCTGCATCCTCCACCCCCCTTCATCAAACCCTCTCACCCTTCACCAACCCTCTCTCACCCTGCTTCCTCCGTCCCCTTTCACCAATCCCCTCTCACCCTTCACCAACCCCCTCTCAGCCTGAGCCTTCCCTCACCCTGTTTCCTCTCACCCTACACCAACCATCTCAAATCCTGCATTCCTTGCCCCCCCGCACCAACCCACTCTCACCCTGCATCCTCCACCCCCCTTCAACAAACCCTCTCACCCTGCACCAACCCTCTCTCACCCTGCTTCCTCCGTCCCCTTTCACCAACCCCCTCTCACCCTACATCTACCCCCTCTCACCCTGAGTCTTCCCTCATCCTGTGTCCTCCGCCCCCTCTCACCCTGCATCTTCCCTCACCCTACACCAACCCAATCCCATCCTGTGTCTTCCCTCACCCAGTTTCCTCTCACCCTACACCAACCATCTCAAATCCTGCATCCCTTGCCCCCCTGCACCAACCCACTCTCACACTGCATCCTCCACCCCCCTTCAACAAACCCTCTCACCCTGCACCAACCCTCTCTCACCCTGCTTCCTCCGTCCCCTTTCACCAACCCCCTCTCACCCTACATCTACCCCCTCTCACCCTGAGTCTTCCCTCATCCTGTGTCCTCCGCCCCCTCACCCTGCATCTTCCCTCACCCTACACCCACCCAATCCCACCCTGTTTCTTCCCTCACCCTGTTTCCTCTCACCCTACACCAACCATCTCAAATCCTGTATCCCTTGCCCCCCTGCACCAACCCACTCTCACCCTGCATCCTCCACCCCCCTTCAACAAACCCTCTCACCCTGCACCAACCCTCTCTCACCCTGCTTCCTCCGTCCCCTTTCACCAACCCCCTCTCACCCTACATCAACCCCCTCTCACCCTGAGTCTTCCCTCACCCTACACCAACCCCACTCTCACCCTGTGTCTTCCCTCACCCTGTGTCCTCTCACCCTGCACCAACCCTCTGTACCCCTGAATCCCACGCCCCCCTGCACCTGCATCCTCCACCCCCTTCATCAAACCCTCTCACCCTTCACCAACCCTCTCTCACCCTGCTTCCTCCGTCCCCTTTCACCAATCCCCTCTCACCCTTCACCAACCCCCTCTCAGCCTGAGCCTTCCCTCACCCTGTTTCCTCTCACCCTACACCAACCATCTCAAATCCTGCATCCCTTGCCCCCCTGCACCAACCCACTCTCACCCTGCATCCTCCACCCCCCTTCAACAAACCCTCTCACCCTGCACCAACCCTCTCTCACCCTGCTTCCTCCGTCCCCTTTCACCAACCCCCTCTCACCCTACATCTACCCCCTCTCACCCTGAGTCTTCCCTCATCCTGTGTCCTCCGCCCCCTCTCACCCTGCATCTTCCCTCACCCTACACCAACCCAATCCCATCCTGTGTCTTCCCTCACCCAGTTTCCTCTCACCCTACACCAACCATCTCAAATCCTGCATCCCTTGCCCCCCTGCACCAACCCACTCTCACACTGCATCCTCCACCCCCCTTCAACAAACCCTCTCACCCTGCACCAACCCTCTCTCACCCTGCTTCCTCCGTCCCCTTTCACCAACCCCCTCTCACTCTACATCTACCTCCTCTCACCCTGAGTCTTCCCTCATCCTGTGTCCTCCGCCCCCTCACCCTGCATCTTCCCTCACCCTACACCCACCCAATCCCACCCTGTGTCTTCCCTCACCCTCTTTCCTCTCACCCTACACCAACCATCTCAAATCCTGTATCCCTTGCACCCCTGCACCAACCCACTCTCACCCTGCATCCTCGACCCCCCTTCAACAAACCCTCTCACCCTGCACCAACCCTCTCTCACCCTGCTTCCTCCGTCCCCTTTCACCAACCACCTCTCACCCTACATCAACCCCCTCTCACCCTGAGTCTTCCATCACCCTACACCAACCCCACTCTCACCCTGTGTCTTCCCTCACCCTGTGTCCTCTCAACCTGCACCAACCCTCTGTACCCCTGAATCCACGCCCCCCTGCACCTGCATCCTCCACCCCCCTTCAACAAACCCTCTCACCCTGCACCAACCCTCTCTCACCCTGCTTCCTCCGTCCCCTTTCACCAACCCCCTCTCACCCTACATCTACCCCCTCTCACCCTGAGTCTTCCCTCATCCTGTGTCCTCCACCCCCTCTCACCCTGCATCTTCCCTCACCCTACACCCACCCAATCCCACCCTGTGTCTTCCCTCACCCTGTTTCCTCTCACCCTACACCAACCATCTTAAATCCTGTATCCCTTGCCCCCCTGCACCAACCCACTCTCACCCTGCATCCTCCACCCCTCTTCAACAACCCTCTCACCCTGCACCAACCCTCTCTCACCCTGCTTCCTCCGTCCCCTTTCACCAACCCACTCTCACCCTGCATCCTCCACCCCCCTTCAACAAACACTCTCACCCTGCACCAACCCTCTCTCACCCTGCTTCCTCCATCCCCTTTCACAAACCTCCTCTCACCCTACATCTACCCCCTCTCACCCTGAGTCTTCCCTCATCCTGTGTCCTCCGCCCCCTCTCACCCTGCATCTTCCCTCACCCTACACCCACCCAATCCCACCCTGTTTCTTCCCTCACCCTGTTTCCTCTCACCCTACACCAACCATCTCAAATCCTGTATCCCTTGCCCCCCTGCACCAACCCACTCTCACCCTGCATCCTCCACCCCCCTTCAACAAACCCTCTCACCCTGCACCAACCCTCTCTCACCCTGCTTCCTCCGTCCCCTTTCACCAACCCCCTCTCACCCTACATCAACCCCCTCTCACCCTGAGTCTTCCCTCACCCTACACCAACCCCACTCTCACCCTGTGTCTTCCCTCACCCTGTGTCCTCTCACCCTGCACCAACCCTCTGTACCCCTGAATCCCACGCCCCCCTGCACCTGCATCCTCCACCCCCCTTCATCAAACCCTCTCACCCTTCACCAACCCTCTCTCACCCTGCTTCCTCCGTCCCCTTTCACCAATCCCCTCTCACCCTTCACCAACCCCCTCTCAGCCTGAGCCTTCCCTCACCCTGTTTCCTCTCACCCTACACCAACCATCTCAAATCCTGCATCCCTTGCCCCCCTGCACCAACCCACTCTCACCCTGCATCCTCCACCCCCCTTCAACAAACCCTCTCACCCTGCACCAACCCTCTCTCACCCTGCTTCCTCCGTCCCCTTTCACCAACCCCCTCTCACCCTACATCTACCCCCTCTCACCCTGAGTCTTCCCTCATCCTGTGTCCTCCGCCCCCTCTCACCCTGCATCTTCCCTCACCCTACACCAACCCAATCCCATCCTGTGTCTTCCCTCACCCAGTTTCCTCTCACCCTACACCAACCATCTCAAATCCTGCATCCCTTGCCCCCCTGCACCAACCCACTCTCACACTGCATCCTCCACCCCCCTTCAACAAACCCTCTCACCCTGCACCAACCCTCTCTCACCCTGCTTCCTCCGTCCCCTTTCACCAACCCCCTCTCACCCTACATCTACCCCCTCTCACCCTGAGTCTTCCCTCATCCTGTGTCCTCCGCCCCCTCACCCTGCATCTTCCCTCACCCTACACCCACCCAATCCCACCCTGTGTCTTCCCTCACCCTCTTTCCTCTCACCCTACACCAACCATCTCAAATCCTGTATCCCTTGCACCCCTGCACCAACCCACTCTCACCCTGCATCCTCGACCCCCCTTCAACAAACCCTCTCACCCTGCACCAACCCTCTCTCACCCTGCTTCCTCCGTCCCCTTTCACCAACCACCTCTCACCCTACATCAACCCCCTCTCACCCTGAGTCTTCCATCACCCTACACCAACCCTACTCTCACCCTGTGTTTCCCTCACCCTGTGTCCTCTCAACCTGCACCAACCCTCTGTACCCCTGAATCCACGCCCCCCTGCACCTGCATCCTCCACCCCCCTTCAACAAACCCTCTCACCCTGCACCAACCCTCTCTCACCCTGCTTCCTCCGTCCCCTTTCACCAACCCCCTCTCACCCTACATCTACCCCCTCTCACCCTGAGTCTTCCCTCATCCTGTGTCCTCCGCCCCCTCTCACCCTGCATCTTCCCTCACCCTACACCCACCCAATCCCACCCTGTGTCTTCCCTCACCCTGTTTCCTCTCACCCTACACCAACCATCTCAAATCCTGTATCCCTTGCCCCCCTGCACCAACCCACTCTCACCCTGCATCCTCCACCCCTCTTCAACAACCCTCTCACCCTGCACCAACCCTTTATCACCCTGCTTCCTCCGTCCCCTTTCACCAACCCCCTCTCACCCTACATCAACCCCCTCTCACCCTGAGTCTTCCCTCACCCTACACCAACCCCACTCTCACCCTGTGTCCTCTCACCCTGCACCAAACCTCTGTACCCCTGAATCCCACGCCCCCCTGCACCTGCATCCTCCACCCCCCTTCATCAAACCCTCTCACCCTTCACCAACCACACTCTCACCCTGCTTCCTCCGTCCCCTTTCACCAACCCCCTCTCACCCTTCACCCACCCAATCCCACCCTGAGCCTTTCCTCACCCTGTTTCCTCTCACCCTACACCAACCATCTCAAATCCTGCATCCCTTGCCCCCCTGCACCAACCCACTCTCACCCTGCATCCTCCTACCCCTTCAACAAACCCTCTCACCCTGCACCAACCCTCTCTCGACCTGCTTCCTCCGTCTCCTTTCACCAACCCCTCTCACCCTACATCAACCCCCTCTCACCCTGAGTCTTCCCTCACCCTACACCAACACCACTCTCACCCTGTGTCTTCCCTCACCCTGTGTCCTCTCACCCTGCACCAACCCTCTGTACCCCTGAATCCCACGCCCCCCTGCACCTGCATCCTCCACCCCCCTTCATCAAACCCTCTCACCCTTCACCAACCCTCTCTCACCCTGCTTCCTCCGTCCCCTTTCACCAACCCCCTCTCACCCTTCACCCACCCAATCCCACCCTGAGCCTTCCCTCACCCTGTTTCCTCTCACCCTACACCAACCATCTCAAATCCTGCATCCCTTGCCCCCCCTGCACCAACCCACTATCACCCTGCAGCCTCCACCCCCTTCAACAAACCCTCTCACCCTGCACCAACCCTCTCTCACCCTGCTTCCTCCGTCCCCTTTCACCAACCCCCTCTCACCCTACATAAACCCCCTCTCACCCTGAGTCTTCCCTCATCCTGTGTCCTCCGCCCCCTCTCACCCTGCATCTTCCCTCACCCTACACCCACCCAATCCCACCCGGTGTCTTCCCTCACCCTGTTTCCTCTCACCCTACACCAACCATCTCAAATCCTGTATCCATTGCCCCCCTGCACCAACCCACTCTAACCCTGCATCCTCCACCCCCCTTCAACAAACCCTCTCACCCTGCACCAACCCTCTCTCACCCTGCTTCCTCCGTCCCCTTTCACCAACCTCCTCTCACCCTACAGCAACCCCCTCTCACCCTGAGTCTTCCCTCATCCTGTATCCTCCGCCCCCTCTCACCCTGCATCTTCCCTCACCCTACACCAACCCAATCCCACCCTGTGTCTTCCCTCACCCTGTTTCCTCTCACCCTACACCAACCATCTCAAATCCTGCATCCCTTGCCCCCCTGCACCAACCCACTCTCACCCTGCATCCTCCACCCCCCTTCAACAAACCCTCTTACCCTGCTTCCTCCGCCCCCTCTCACCCTGCATCTTCCCTCACCCTACACCAACCCAATCCCACCCTGTGTCTTCCCTCACCCTGTTTCCTCTCAGCCTACACCAACCATCTCAAATCCTGCATCCCTTGCACCCCTGCACCAACCCACTCTCACCCTGCATCCTCCACCCCCCTTCAACAAACCCTCTCACCCTGCACCAACCCTCTCTCACCCTGCTTCCTCCGTCCCCTATCACCAACCCCCTCTCACCCTACATCAACCCCCTCTCACCCTGAGTCTTCCATCACCCTACACCAACCCCAATCTCATCCTGTGTCTTCCCTCACCCTGTGTCCTCTGAACCTGCACCAACCCTCTGTACCCCTGAATCCATGCCCCCCTGCACCTGCATCCTCCACCCCCCTTCAACAAACCCTCTCACCCTGCACCAACCCTCTCTCACCCTGCTTCCTCCGTCCCCTTTCACCAACCCCCTCTCACCCTACATCTACCCCCTCTCACTCTGAGTCTTCCCTCATCCTGTGTCCTCCGCCCCCTCTCACCCTGCATCTTCCCTCACCCTACACCCACCCAATCCCACCCTGTGTCTTCCCTCACCCTGTTTCCTCTCACCCCACACCAACCATCTCAAATCCTGTATCCCTTGCCCCCCTGCACCAACCCACTCTCACCCTGCATCCTCCACCCCCCTTCAACAACCCTCTCACCCTGCACCAACCCTCTCTCACCCTGCTTCCTCCGTCCCCTTTCACCAACCCCCTCTCACCCTACATCAACCCCCTCTCACCCTGAGTCTTCCCTCACCCTACACCAACCCCACTCTCACCCTGTGTCTTCCCTCACCCTGCACCAACCCTCTGTACCCCTGAATCCCACGCCCCCCTGCACCTGCATCCTCCACCCCCCTTCATCAAACCCTCTCACCCTTCACCAACCCCACTCTTACCCTGCTTCCTCTGTCCCCTTTCACCAACTCCCTCTCACCCTTCACCCACCCAATCCCACGCTGAGCCTTCCCTCACCCTGTTTCCTCTCACCCTACACCAACCATCTCAAATCCTGCATCCCTTGCCCCCCTGCACCAACCCACTCTCACCCTGCATCCTCCTCCCCCCTTCAACAAACCCTCTCACCCTGCACCAACCCTCTCTCACCCTGCTTCCTCCGTCCCCTTTCACCAACCCCTCTCACCCTACATCAACCCCCTCTCACCCTTAGTCTTCCCTCACCCTACACCAACCCCACTCTCACCCTGTGTCTTCCCTCACCCTGTGTCCTCTCACCCTGCACCAACCCTCTGTACCCCTGAATCCCACGCCCCCCTGCACCTGCATCCTCCACCCCCCTTCATAAAACCCTCTCACCCTTCACCAACCCTCTCACCCTGCTTCCTCCGTCCCCTTTCACCAATCCCCTCTCACCCTTCACCAACCCCCTCTCACCCTGAGCCTTCCCTCACCCTGTTTCCTCTCACCCTACACCAACCATCTCAAATCCTGCATCCCTTGCCCCCCTGCACCAACCCACTCTCACCCTGCATCCTCCACCCCCCTTCAACAAACCCTCTCACCCTGCACCAACCCTCTCTCACCCTGCTTCCTCCGTCCCCTTTCACCAACCCCCTCTCACCCTACATCTACCCCCTCTAACCCTGAGTCTTCCCTCATCCTGTGTCCTCCGCCCCCTCTCACCCTGCATCTTCCCTCACCCTACATCAACCTAATCCCATCCTGTGTCTTCCCTCACCCAGTTTCCTCTCACCCTACACCAACCATCTCAAATCCTGCATCCCTTGCCCCCCTGCACCAACCCACTCTCACACTGCATCCTCCACCCCCCTTCAACAAACCCTCTCACCCTGCACCAACCCACTCTCACCCTGCTTCCTCCGTCCCCTTTCACCAACCCCCTCTCACCCTACATCTACCCCCTCTCACCCTGAGTCTTCCCTCATCCTGTGTCCTCCGCCCCCTCACCCTGCATCTTCCCTCACCCTACACCCACCCAATCCCATCCTGTGTCTTCCCTCACCCAGTTTCCTCTCACCCTACACCAACCATCTCAAATCCTGCATCCCTTGCCCCCCTGCACCAACCCACTCTCACACTGCATCCTCCACCCCCCTTCAACAAACCCTCTCACCCTGCACCAACCCTCTCTCACCCTGCTTCCTCCGTCCCCTATCACCAACCCCCTCTCACCCTACATCAACCCCCTCTCACCCTGAGTCTTCCATCACCCTACACCAACTTCACTCTCACTCTGTGTCTTCCCTCACCCTGTGTCCTCTCAACCTGCACCAACCCTCTGTACCCCTGAATCCCACGCCCCCCTGCACCTGTATCCTCCACCCCCCTTCATCAAACCCTCTCACCCTTCACCAACCCCACTCTTACCCTGCTTCCTCCGTCCCCTTTCACCAACTACCTCTCACCCTTCACCCACCCAATCCCACCCTGAGCCTTCCCTCACCCTGTTTCCTCTCACCTTACACCAACCATCTCAAATCCTGCATCCCTTGCCCCCCTGCACCAACCCACTCTCACCCTGCATCCTCCTCCCCCCTTCAACAAACCCTCTCACCCTGCACCAACCCTCTCTCACCCTGCTTCCTCCGTCCCCTTTCACCAACCCCTCTCACCCTACATCAACCCCCTCTCACCCTGAGTCTTCCCTCACCCTACACCAACACCACTCTCACCCTGTGTCTTCCCTCACCCTGTGTCCTCTCACCCTGCACCAACCCTCTGTACCCCTGAATCCCACGCCCCCCTGCACCTGCATCCTCCACCCCCCTTCATCAAACCCTCTCACCCTTCACCAACCCTCTCTCACCCTGCTTCCTCCGTCCCCTTTCACCAACCCCCTCTCACCCTTCACCCACCCAATCCCACCCTGAGCCTTCCCTCACCCTGTTTCCTCTCACCCTACACCAACCATCTCAAATCCTGCATCCCTTGCCCCCCCTGCACCAACCCACTATCACCCTGCAGCCTCCACCCCCTTCAACAAACCCTCTCACCCTGCACCAACCCTCTCTCACCCTGCTTCCTCCGTCCCCTTTCACCAACCCCCTCTCACCCTACATAAACCCCCTCTCACCCTGAGTCTTCCCTCATCCTGTGTCCTCCGCCCCCTCTCACCCTGCATCTTCCCTCACCCTACACCCACCCAATCCCACCCTGTGTCTTCCCTCACCCTGTTTCCTCTCACCCTACACCAACCATCTCAAATCCTGTATCCATTGCCCCCCTGCACCAACCCACTCTCACCCTGCATCCTCCACCCCCCTTCAACAAACCCTCTCACCCTGCACCAACCCTCTCTCACCCTGCTTCCTCCGTCCCCTTTCACCAACCTCCTCTCACCCTACAGCAACCCCCTCTCACCCTGAGTCTTCCCTCATCCTGTATCCTCCGCCCCCTCTCACCCTGCATCTTCCCTCACCCTACACCAACCCAATCCCACCCTGTGTCTTCCCTCACCCTGTTTCCTTCTCACCCTACACCAACCATCTCAAATCCTGCATCCCTTGCCCCCCTGCACCAACCCACTCTCACCCTGCATCCTCCACCCCCCTTCAACAAACCCTCTCACCCTGCTTCCTCCGCCCCCTCTCACCCTGCATCTTCCCTCACCCTACACCAACCCAATCCCACCCTGTGTCTTCCCTCACCCTGTTTCCTCTCACCCTACACCAACCATCTCAAATCCTGCATCCCTTGCCCCCCTGCACCAACCCACTCTCACCCTGCATCCTCCTCCCCCCTTCAACAAACCCTCTCACCCTGCACCAACCCTCTCTCACCCTGCTTCCTCCGTCCCCTTTCACAACCCCTCTCACCCTACATCAACCCCCTCTCACCCTGAGTCTTCCCTCACCCTACACCAACCCCACTCTCACCCTGTGTCTTCCCTCACCCTGTGTCCTCTCAACCTGCACCAACCCTCTGTACCCCTTAATCCACGCCCCCCTGCACCTGCATCCTCCACCCCCCTTCATCAAACCCTCTCACCCTTCACCAACCCTCTCTCACCCTGCTTCCTCCGTCCCCTTTCACCAACCCCCTCTCACCCTTCACCAACCCCCTCTCACCCTGAGCCTTCCCTCACCCTGTTTCCTCTCACCCTACACCAACCATCTCAAATCCTGCATCCCTTGCCCCCCCTGCACCAACCCACTATCAATCTGCAGCCTCCACCCCCTTCAACAAACCCTCTCACCCTGCACCAACCCTCTCTCACCCTGCTTCCTCCGTCCCCTTTCACCAAACACCCTCTCACCCTACATAAACCCCCTCTCACCCTGAGTCTTCCCTCATCCTGTGTCCTCCGCCCCCTCTCACCCTGCATCTTCCCTCACCCTACACCAACCCAATCCCACCGTGTGACTTCCCTCACCCTGTTTCCTCTCACCCTACACCAACCATCTCAAATCCTGCATCCCTTGCCCCCCTGCACCAACCCACTCTCACCCTGCATCCTCCACCCCCCTTCAACAAACCCTCTCACCCTGCACCAACCCTCTCTCACCCTGCTTCCTCCGCCCCCTTTCACTAACCCCCTCTCACCCTACATCATCCCCCTCTCACCCTGAGTCTTCCCTCACCCTACACCAACCCCACTCTCACCCTGTGTCCTCTCACCCTGCACCAACCCTCTGTACCTGCATCCTCCACCCCCTTCATCAAACCCTCTCACCCTTCACCAACCCTCTCTCACCCTGCTTCCTCCGTCCCCTTTCACCAACCTCCTCTCACCCTTCACCAACCCCCTCTCACCCTGAGCCTTCCCTCACCCTGTTTCCTCTCACCCTACACCAACCATCTCAAATCCTGCATTCCTTGCCCCCCCTGCACCAACCCACTATCACCCTGCATCCTCCACCCCCTTCAACAAACCCTCTCACCATGCACCACCCTCTCACCCTGCTTCCTCCGTCCCCTTTCACCAACCCCTCTCACCCTACATAAACCCCCTCCCACCCTGAGTCTTCCCTCATCCTGTGTCCTCCGCCCCCTCTCACCCTGCATCTTCCCTCACCCTACACCAACCTAATCCCACCCTGTGTCTTCCCCTTACCCTGTGTCCTCTCAACCTGCACCAACCCTCTGTACCCCTGAATCCACGCCCCCCTGCACCTGCATCCTCCACCCCCCTTCATCAAACCCCTCTCACCCTTCACCAACCCTCTCTCACCCTGCTTCCTCCGTCCCCTTTCACCAACCCCTCTCACCCTTCACCAACCCCCTCTCACCCTGAGCCTTCCCTCACCCTGTTTCCTCTCACCCTACACCAACCATCTCAAATCCTGCATCCCTTGCCCCCCTGCACCAACCCACTCTCACCCTGCATCTTCCACCCCCCTTCAACAAACCCTCTCACCCTGCACCAACCCTCTCTCACCCTGCTTCCTCCGTCCCCTTTCACCAACCCCCTCTCACCCTACATCTACCCCCTCTAACCCTGAGTCTTCCCTCATCCTGTGTCCTCCGCCCCCTCTCACCCTGCATCTTTCCTCACCATACACCAACCCAATCCCACCGTGTGACTTCCCTCACCCTGTTTCCTCTCACCCTACACCAACCATCTCAAATCCTGCATCCCTTGCCCCCCTGCACCAACCCACTCTCACCCTGCATCTTCCACCCCCCTTCAACAAACCCTCTCACCCTGCACCAACCCTCTCTCACCCTGCTTCCTCCGTCCCCTTTCACCAACCCCCTCTCACCCTACATCATCCCCCTCTCACCCTGAGTCTTCCCTCACCCTACACCAACCCCACTCTCACCCTGTGTCTTCCCTCACCCTGTGTCCTCTCACCCTGCACCAACCCTCTGTACCCCTGAATCCCACGCCCCCCTGCACCTGCATCCTCCACCCCCTTCATCAAACCCTCTCACCCTTCACCAACCCTCTCTCACCCTGCTTCCTCCGTCCCCTTTCACCAACCCCCTCTCACCCTTCACCAACCCCTCTCACCCTGAGCCTTCCCTCACCCTGTTTCTCTCACCTTACACCAACCATCTCAAATCCTGCATCCCTTGCCCCCCCTGCACCAACCCACTCTCACCCTGCATCCTCCACCCCCTTCAACAAACCCTCTCACCCTGCACCAACCCTCTCTCACCCTGCTTCCTCCGTTCCCTTTCACCAACCCCCTCTCACTCTACATCAACCCCCTCTCACCCTGAGTCTTCCCTCATCCTGTGTCCTCCGCCCCCTCTCACCCTGCATCTTTCCTCACCCTACACCAACCCAATCCCACCCTGTGTCTTCCCTCACCCTGTTTCCTCTCACCCTACACCAACCATCTCAAGTCCTGCATCCCTTGCCCCCCAGCACCAACCCACTCTCAGTCTGCATCCTCCGTCCCCTTTCACCAACCCCCTCTCACCCAACATCAACCCCCTCTCACCTTGAGTCTTCCCTTACCCTACACCAACCCCACTCTCACCCTGTGTCTTCCCTCACCCTGCACCAACCTTTTCTACCCCTGAGTCCCACGCCCCCCTGCACCTGCATCCTCCACCCCCCTTCAACAAACCCTCTCACCCTGCACCAACCCTCTCTCACCCTGCTTCCTCCGTCCCCTTTCACCAACCCCCTCTCACCCTTCACCCACCCAATCCCACCCTGAGCCTTCCCTCACCCTGTTTCCTCTCACCCTACACCAACCATCTCAAATCCTGCATCCCTTGCCCCCCTGCACCAACCCACTCTCACCCTGCATCCTCCTTCCCCCTTCAACAAACCCTCTCACCCTGCACCAATCCTCTCTCACCCTGCTTCCTCCGTCCCCTTTCACCAACCCCTCTCACCCTACATCAACCCCCTCTCACCCTGAGTCTTCCCTCACCCTACACCAACCCCACTCTCACCCTGTGTCTTCCCCTCACCCTGTGTCCTCTCACCCTGCACCAACCTCTGTACCCCTGAATCCCACGCCCCCCTGCACCTGCATCCTCCACCCCCCTTCATCAAACCCTCTCACCCTTCACCAACCCTCTCTCACCCTGCTTCCTCCGTCCCCTTTCACCAATCCCCTCTCACCCTTCACCAACCACCTCTCACCCTGAGCCTTCCCTCACCCTGTTTCCTCTCACCCTACACCAACCATCTCAAATCCTGCATCCCTGGCCCCCCTGCACCAACCCACTCTCACCCTGCATCCTCCACCCCCCTTCAACAAACCCTCTCACCCTGCACCAAACCTCTCTCACCCTGCTTCCTCCGTCCCCTTTCACCAACCCCCTCTCACCCTGCTTCCTCCGTCCCCTTTCACCAACCCCCTCTCACCCTACATCAACCCCCTCTCACCCTGAGTCTTCCCTCACCCTACACCAACCCCACTCTCACCCTGTGTCTTCCCTCACCCTGTGTCCTCTCACCCTGCACCAACCCTCTGTACCCCTGAATCCCACGCCCCCCTGCACCTGCATCCTCCACCCCCCTTCATCAAACCCTCTCACCCTTCACCAACCCTCTCTCACCCTGCTTCCTCCGTCCCCTTTCACCAACCCCTCTCACCCTTCACCAACCCCCTCTCACCCTGAGCCTTCCCTCACCCTGTTTCCTCTCACCCTACACCAACCATCTCAAATCCTGCATCCCTTGCCCCCCCTGCACCAACCCACTATCACCCTGCATCCTCCACCCCCTTTAACAAACCCTCTCACCCTGCACCAACCCTCTCTCACCCTGCTTCCTCCGTCCCCTTTAACCAACCCCCTCTCACCCTACATAAACCCCCTCTCACCCTGAGTCTTCCCTCATCATGTGTCCTCCGCCCCCTCTCACCCTGCATCTTCCCTCACCCTACACCAACCCAATCCCATCCTGTGTCTTCCCTCACCCAGTTTCCTCTCACCCTACACCAACCATCTCAAATCCTGCATCCCTTGCCCCCCTGCACCAACCCACTCTCACACTGCATCCTCCACCCCCCTTCAACAAACCCTCTCACCCTGCACCAACCCTCTCTCACCCTGCTTCCTCGTCCCCTTTCACCAACCCCCTCTCACCCTACATCTACCCCCTCTCACCCTGAGTCTTCCCTCATCCTGTGTCCTCCGCCCCCTCACCCTGCATCTTCCCTCACCCTACACCCACCCAATCCCACCCTGTGTCTTCCCTCACCCTCTTTCCTCTCACCCTACACCAACCATCTCAAATCCTGTATCCCTTGCACCCCTGCACCAACCCACTCTCACCCTGCATCCTCCACCCCCTTCAACAAACCCTCTCACCCTGCACCAACCCTCTCTCACCCTGCTTCCTCCGTCCCCTTTCACCAACCCACTCTCACCCTACATCAACCCCCTCTCACCCTGAGTCTTCCATCACCCTACACCAACCCCACTCTCACCCTGTGTCTTCCCTCACCCTGTGTCCTCTAAACCTGCACCAACCCTCTGTACCCCTGAATCCACGCCCCCCTGCACCTGCATCCTCCACCCCCTTCAACAAACCCTCTCACCCTGCACCAACCCTCTCTCACCCTGCTTCCTCCGTCCCCTTTCACCAACCCCCTCTCACCCTACATCTACCCCCTCTCACCCTGAGTCTTCCCTCATCCTGTGTCCTCCGCCCCTTCTCACCCTGCATCTTCCCTCACCCTACACCCACCCAATCCCACCCTGTGTCTTCCGTCACCCTGTTTCCTCTCACCCTACACCAACCATCTCAAATCCTGTATCCCTTGCCCCCCTGCACCAACCCACTCTCACCCTGCATCCTCCACCCCTCTTCAACAACCCTCTCACCCTGCACCAACCCTCTCTCACCCTGCTTCCTCCGTCCCCTTTCACCAACCCCCTCTCACCCTACATCAACCCCCTCTCACCCTGAGTCTTCCCTCACCCTACACCAACCCAACTCTCACCCTGTGTCTTCCCTCACCCTGTGTCCTCTCACCCTGCACCAACCCTCTGTACCCCTGAATCCCACGCCCCCCTGCACCTGCATCCTCCACCCCCCTTCATCAAACCCTCTCACCCTTCACCAACCCTCTCTCACCCTGCTTCCTCTGTCCCCTTTCACCAACCCCCTCTCACCCTTCACTTACCCAATCCCACCCTGAGCCTTCCCTCACCCTGTTTCCTCTCACCCTACACCAACCATCTCAAATCCTGCATCCCTTGCCCCCCCTGCACCAACCCACTATCACCCTGCAGCCTCCACCCCCTTCAACAAACCCTCTCACCCTGCACCAACCCTCTCTCACCCTGCTTCCTCCGTCCCCTTTCACCAACCCCCTCTCACCCTACATAAACCCCCTCTCACCCTGAGTCTTCCCTCATCCTGTGTCCTCCGCCCCCTCTCACCCTGCATCTTCCCTCACCCTACACCCACCCAATCCCACCCTGTGTCTTCCCTCACCCTGTTTCCTCTCACCCTACACCAACCATCTCAAATCCTGTATCCATTGCCCCCCTGCACCAACCCACTCTCACCCTGCATCCTCCACCCCCCTTTAACAAACCCTCTCACCCTGCACCAACCCTCTCTCACCCTGCTTCCTCGGTCCCCTTTTACCAACCTCCTCTCACCCTACAGCAACCCCCTCTCACCCTGAGTCTTCCCTCATCCTGTATCCTCTGCCCCCTCTCACCCTGCATCTTCCCTCACCCTACACCAACCCAATCCCACCCTGTGTCTTCCCTCACCCTGTTTCCTCTCACCCTACACCAACCATCTCAAATCCTGCATCCCTTGCCCCCCTGCACCAACCCACTCTCACCCTGCATCCTCCACCCCCCTTCAACAAACCCTCTCACCCTGCTTCCTCCGTCCCCTTTCACCAACCCCCTCTCACCCTACATCAACCCCTTCTCACCCTGAGTCTTCCCTCACCCTACACCAACCCCACTCTCACCCTGTGTCTTCCCTCACCCTGTGTCCTCTCAACCTGCACCAACCCTCTGTACCCCTGAATCCACGCCCCCCTGCACCTGCATCCTCCACCCCCCTTCATCAAACCCTCTCACCCTTCACCAAACCTCTCTCACCCTGCTTCCTCCGTCCCCTTTCACCAACCCCCTCTCACCCTTCACCAACCCCCTCTCACCCTGAGCCTTCCCTCACCCTGTTTCCTCTCACCCTACACCAACCATCTCAAATCCTGCATCCCTTGCCCCCCCTGCACCAACCCACTATCACCCTGCAGCCTCCACCCCCTTCAACAAACCCTCTCACCCTGCACCAACCCTCTCTCACCCTGCTTCCTCCGTCCCCTTTCACCAACCCCCTCTCACCCTTCATAAATCCCCTCTCACCCTGAGTCTTCCCTCATCCTGTGTCCTCCGCCCCCTCTCACCCTGCATCTTCCCTCACCCTACACCAACCCAATCCCACCGTGTGACTTCCCTCACCCTGTTTCCTCTCACCCTACACCAACCATCTCAAATCCTGCATCCCTTGCCCCCCTGCACCAACCCACTCTCACCCTGCATCCTCCACCCCCCTTCAACAAACCCTCTCACCCTGCACCAACCCTCTCTCACCCTGCTTCCTCCGCCCCCTTTCACCAACCCCCTCTCACCCTACATCATCCCCCTCTCACCCTGAGTCTTCCCTCACCCTACACCAACCCCACTCTCACCCTGTGTCTTCCCTCACCCTGTGTCCTCTCACCCTGCACCAACCCTCTGTACCTGCATCCTCCACCCCCTTCATCAAACCCTCTCACCCTTCACCAACCCTCTCTCACCCTGCTTTCTCCGTCCCCTTTCACCAACCACCTCTCACCCTTCACCAACCCCCTCTCACCCTGAGCCTTCCCTCACCCTGTTTCCTCTCAACCTACATCAACCATCTCAAATCCTGCATCCCTTGCCCCCCCTGCACCAACCCACTATCACCCTGCATCCTCCACCCCCTTCAACAAACCCTCTCACCCTGCACCAACCCTCTCTCACCCTGCTTCCTCCGTCCCCTTTCACCAACCCGCTCTCACCCTACATAAACCCCCTCCCACCCTGAGTCTTCCCTCATCCTGTGTCCTCCGCCCCCTCTCACCCTGCATCTTCCCTCACCCTACACCAACCCAATCCCACCGTGTAACTTCCCTCACCCTGTTTCCTCTCACCCTACACCAACCATCTCAAATCCTGCATCCCTTGCCCCCCTGCACCAACCCACTCTCACCCTGCATCCTCCACCCCCCTTCAACAAACCCTCTCACCCTGCACCAACCCTCTCTCACCCTGCTTCCTCCGTCCCTTTTCACCAATCCCCTCTCACCCTTCACCAACCACCTCTCACCCTGAGCCTTCCCTTACCCTGTTTCCTCTCACCCTACACCAACCATCTCAAATCCTGCATCCCTGGCCCCCCTGCACCAACCCACTCTCACCCTGCATCCTCCACCCCCCTTCAACAAACCCTCTCACCCTGCACCAAACCTCTCTCACCCTGCTTCCTCTGTCCCCTTTCACCAACCCCCTCTCACCCTACATCAACCCCCTCTCACCCTGAGTCTTCCCTCACCCTACACCAACCCCACTCTCACCCTGTGTCTTCCCTCACCCTGTGTCCTCTCACCCTGCACCAACCCTCTGTACCCCTGAATCCCACGCCCCCCTGCACCTGCATCCTCCACCCCCCTTCATCAAACCCTCTCACCCTTCACCAACCCTCTCTCACCCTGCTTCCTCCGTCCCCTTTCACCAACCCCCTCTCACCCTTCACCAACCCCCTCTCACCCTGAGCCTTCCCTCACCCTGTTTCCTCTCACCCTACTCCAACCATCTCAAATCCTGCATCCCTTGCCCCCCCTGCACCAACCCACTATCACCCTGCATCCTCCACCCCCTTTAACAAACCCTCTCACCCTGCACCAACCCTCTCTCACCCTGCTTCCTCCGTCCCCTTTAAACAACCCCCTCTCACCCTACATAAACCCCCTCTCACCCTGAGTCTTCCCTCATCATGTGTCCTCCGCCCCCTCTCACCCTGCATCTTCCCTCACCCTACACCAACCCAATCCCATCCTGTGTCTTCCCTCACCCAGTTTCCTCTCACCCTACACCAACCATCTCAAATCCTGCATCCCTTGCCCCCCTGCACCAACCCACTCTCACACTGCATCCTCCACCCCCCTTCAACAAACCCTCTCACCCTGCACCAACCCCTCTCTCACCCTGCTTCCTCGTCCCCTTTCACCAACCCCCTCTCACCCTACATCTACCCCCTCTCACCCTGAGTCTTCCCTCATCCTGTGTCCTCCGCCCCCTCACCCTGCATCTTCCCTCACCCTACACCCACCCAATCCCACCCTGTGTCTTCCCTCACCCTCTTTCCTCTCACCCTACACCAACCATCTCAAATCCTGTATCCCTTGCACCCCTGCACCAACCCACTCTCACCCTGCATCCTCCACCCCCCTTCAACAAACCCTCTCACCCTGCACCAACCCTCTCTCACCCTGCTTCCTCCGTCCCCTTTCACCAACCCCCTCTCACCCTACATCAACCCCCTCTCACCCTGAGTCTTCCCATCACCCTACACCAACCCACTCTCACCCTGTGTCTTCACTCACCCTGTGTCCTCTAAACCTGCACCAACCCTCTGTACCCCTGAATCCACGCCCCCCTGCACCTGCATCCTCCACCCCCCTTCAACAAACCCTCTCACCCTGCACCAACCCTCTCTCACCCTGCTTCCTCCGTCCCCTTTCACCAACCCCCTCTCACCCTACATCTACCCCCTCTCACCCTGAGTCTTCCCTCATCCTGTGTCCTCCGCCCCTTCTCACCCTGCATCTTCCCTCACCCTACACCCACCCAATCCCACCCTGTGTCTTCCGTCACCCTGTTTCCTCTCACCCTACACCAACCATCTCAAATCCTGTATCCCTTGCCCCCCTGCACCAACCCACTCTCACCCTGCATCCTCCACCCCTCTTCAACAACCCTCTCACCCTGCACCAACCCTCTCTCACCCTGCTTCCTCCGTCCCCTTTCACCAACCCCCTCTCACACTACATCAACCCCCTCTCACCCTGAGTCTTCCCTCACCCTACACCAACCCCAACTCTCACCCTGTGTCTTCCCTCACCCCTGTGTCCTCTCACCCCTGCACCAACCCTCTGTACCCCTGAATCCCACGCCCCCCTGCACCTGCATCCTCCACCCCCCTTCATCAAACCCTCTCACCCTTCACCAACCCTCTCTCACCCTGCTTCCTCCGTCCCCTTTCACCAACCCCCTCTCACCCTTCACTTACCCAATCCCACCCTGAGCCTTCCCTCACCCTGTTTCCTCTCACCCTACACCAACCATCTCAAATCCTGCATCCCTTGCCCCCCCTGCACCAACCCACTATCACCCTGCAGCCTCCACCCCCTTCAACAAACCCTCTCACCCTGCACCAACCCTCTCTCACCCTGCTTCCTCCGTCCCCTTTCACCAACCCCCTCTCACCCTACATAAACCCCCTCTCACCCTGAGTCTTCCCTCATCCTGTGTCCTCCGCCCCCTCTCACCCTGCATCTTCCCCTCACCCTACACCCACCCAATCCCACCCTGTGTCTTCCCTCACCCTGTTTCCTCTCACCCTACACCAACCATCTCAAATCCTGTATCCATTGCCCCCCTGCACCAACCCACTCTCACCCTGCATCCTCCACCCCCCTTTAACAAACCCTCTCACCCTGCACCAACCCTCTCTCACCCTGCTTCCTCGGTCCCCTTTTACCAACCTCCTCTCACCCTACAGCAACCCCCTCTCACCCTGAGTCTTCCCTCATCCTGTATCCTCCGCCCCCTCTCACCCTGCATCTTCCCTCACCCTACACCAACCCAATCCCACCCTGTGTCTTCCCTCACCCTGTTTCCTCTCACCCTACACCAACCATCTCAAATCCTGCATCCCTTGCCCCCCTGCACCAACCCACTCTCACCCTGCATCCTCCACCCCCCTTCAACAAACCCTCTCACCCTGCTTCCTCCGTCCCCTTTCACCAACCCCCTCTCACCCTACATCAACCCCTTCTCACCCTGAGTCTTCCCTCACCCTACACCAACCCCACTCTCACCCTGTGTCTTCCCTCACCCTGTGTCCTCTCAACCTGCACCAACCCTCTGTACCCCTGAATCCACGCCCCCCTGCACCTGCATCCTCCACCCCCCTTCATCAAACCCTCTCACCCTTCACCAAACCTCTCTCACCCTGCTTCCTCCGTCCCCTTTCACCAACCCCCTCTCACCCTTCACCAACCCCCTCTCACCCTGAGCCTTCCCTCACCCTGTTTCCTCTCACCCTACACCAACCATCTCAAATCCTGCATCCCTTGCCCCCCCTGCACCAACCCACTATCACCCTGCAGCCTCCACCCCCTTCAACAAACCCTCTCACCCTGCACCAACCCTCTCTCACCCTGCTTCCTCCGTCCCCTTTCACCAACCCCCTCTCACCCTTCATAAATCCCCTCTCACCCTGAGTCTTCCCTCATCCTGTGTCCTCCGCCCCCTCTCACCCTGCATCTTCCCTCACCCTACACCAACCCAATCCCACCGTGTGACTTCCCTCACCCTGTTTCCTCTCACCCTACACCAACCATCTCAAATCCTGCATCCCTTGCCCCCCTGTACCAACCCACTCTCACCCTGCATCCTCCACCCCCCTTCAACAAACCCTCTCACCCTGCACCAACCCTCTCTCACCCTGCTTCCTCCGCCCCCTTTCACCAACCCCCTCTCACCCTACATCATCCCCCTCTCACCCTGAGTCTTCCCTCACCCTACACCAACCCCACTCTCACCCTGTGTCCTTCCCTCACCCTGTGTCCTCTCACCCTGCACCAACCCTCTGTACCTGCATCCTCCACCCCCTTCATCAAACCCTCTCACCCTTCACCAACCCTCTCTCACCCTGCTTTCTCCGTCCCCTTTCACCAACCACCTCTCACCCTTCACCAACCCCCTCTCACCCTGAGCCTTCCCTCACCCTGTTTCCTCTCAACCTACATCAACCATCTCAAATCCTGCATCCCTTGCCCCCCCTGCACCAACCCACTATCACCCTGCATCCTCCACCCCCTTCAACAAACCCTCTCACCCTGCACCAACCCTCTCTCACCCTGCTTCCTCCGTCCCCTTTCACCAACCCGCTCTCACCCTACATAAACCCCCTCCCACCCTGAGTCTTCCCTCATCCTGTGTCCTCCGCCCCCTCTCACCCTGCATCTTCCCTCACCCTACACCAACCCAATCCCACCGTGTAACTTCCCTCACCCTGTTTCCTCTCACCCTACACCAACCATCTCAAATCCTGCATCCCTTGCCCCCCTGCACCAACCCACTCTCACCCTGCATCCTCCACCCCCCTTCAACAAACCCTCTCACCCTGCACCAACCCTCTCTCACCCTGCTTCCTCCGTCCCCTTTCACCAATCCCCTCTCACCCTTCACCAACCACCTCTCACCCTGAGCCTTCCCTCACCCTGTTTCCTCTCACCCTACACCAACCATCTCAAATCCTGCATCCCTGGCCCCCCTGCACCAACCCACTCTCACCCTGCATCCTCCACCCCCCTTCAACAAACCCTCTCACCCTGCACCAAACCTCTCTCACCCTGCTTCCTCCGTCCCCTTTCACCAACCCCCTCTCACCCTACATCAACCCCCTCTCACCCTGAGTCTTCCCTCACCCTACACCAACCCCACTCTCACCCTGTGTCTTCCCTCACCCTGTGTCCTCTCACCCTGCACCAACCCTCTGTACCCCTGAATCCCACGCCCCCCTGCACCTGCATCCTCCACCCCCCTTCATCAAACCCTCTCACCCTTCACCAACCCTCTCTCACCCTGCTTCCTCCGTCCCCTTTCACCAACCCCCTCTCACCCTTCACCAACCCCCTCTCACCCTGAGCCTTCCCTCACCCTGTTTCCTCTCACCCTACACCAACCATCTCAAATCCTGCATCCCTTGCCCCCCCTGCACCAACCCACTATCACCCTGCATCCTCCATCCTCCACCCCCTTTAACAAACCCTCTCACCCTGCACCAACCCTCTCTCACCCTGCTTCCTCCGTCCCCTTTAACCAACCCCCTCTCACCCTACATAAACCCCCTCTTACCCTGAGTCTTCCCTCATCATGTGTCCTCCGCCCCCTCTCACCCTGCATCTTCCCTCACCCTACACCAACCCAATCCCATCCTGTGTCTTCCCTCACCCAGTTTCCTCTCACCCTACACCAACCATCTCAAATCCTGCATCCCTTGCCCCCCTGCACCAACCCACTCTCACACTGCATCCTCCACCCCCCTTCAACAAACCCTCTCACCCTGCACCAACCCTCTCTCACCCTGCTTCCTCCGTCCCCTTTCACCAACCCCCTCTCACCCTACATCTACCCCCTCTCACCCCGAGTCTTCCCTCATCCTGTGTCCTCCGCCCCCTCACCCTGCATCTTCCCTCACCCTACACCCACCCAATCCCACCCTGTGTCTTCCCTCACCCTCTTTCCTCTCACCCTACACCAACCATCTCAAATCCTGTATCCCTTGCACCCCTGCACCAACCCACTCTCACCCTGCATCCTCCACCCCCTTCAACAAACCCTCTCACCCTGCACCAACCCTCTCTCACCCTGCTTCCTCCGTCCCCTTTCACCAACCCCCTCTCACCCTACATCAACCCCCTCTCACCCTGAGTCTTCCATCACCCTACACCAACCCCACTCTCACCCTGTGTCTTCCCTCACCCTGTGTCCTCTCAACCTGCACCAACCCTCTGTACCCCTGAATCCACGCCCCCCTGCACCTGCATCCTCCACCCCCCTTCAACAAACCCTCTCACCCTGCACCAACCCTCTCTCACCCTGCTTCCTCGGTCCCCTTTTACCAACCTCCTCTCACCCTACAGCAACCCCCTCTCACCCTGAGTCTTCCCTCATCCTGTATCCTCCGCCCCCTCTCACCCTGCATCTTCCCTCACCCTACACCAACCCAATCCCACCCTGTGTCTTCCCTCACCCTGTTTCCTCTCACCCTACACCAACCATCTCAAATCCTGCATCCCTTGCCCCCCTGCACCAACCCACTCTCACCCTGCATCCTCCACCCCCCTTCAACAAACCCTCTCACCCTGCTTCCTCCGTCCCCTTTCACCAACCCCCTCTCACCCTACATCAACCCCTTCTCACCCTGAGTCTTCCCTCACCCTACACCAACCCCACTCTCACCCTGTGTCTTCCCTCACCCTGTGTCCTCTCAACCTGCACCAACCCTCTGTACCCCTGAATCCACGCCCCCCTGCACCTGCATCCTCCACCCCCCTTCATCAAACCCTCTCACCCTTCACCAAACCTCTCTCACCCTGCTTCCTCCGTCCCCTTTCACCAACCCCCTCTCACCCTTCACCAACCCCCTCTCACCCTGAGCCTTCCCTCACCCTGTTTCCTCTCACCCTACACCAACCATCTCAAATCCTGCATCCCCTTGCCCCCCCTGCACCAACCCACTATCACCCTGCAGCCTCCACCCCCTTCAACAAACCCTCTCACCCTGCACCAACCCTCTCTCACCCTGCTTCCTCCGTCCCCCTTTCACCAACCCCCTCTCACCCTTCATAAATCCCCTCTCACCCTGAGTCTTCCCTCATCCTGTGTCCTCCGCCCCCTCTCACCCTGCATCTTCCCTCACCCTACACCAACCCAATCCCACCGTGTGACTCCCTCACCCTGTTTCCTCTCACCCTACACCAACCATCTCAAATCCTGCATCCCTTGCCCCCCTGTACCAACCCACTCTCACCCTGCATCCTCCACCCCCCTTCAACAAACCCTCTCACCCTGCACCAACCCTCTCTCACCCTGCTTCCTCCGCCCCCTTTCACCAACCCCCTCTCACCCTACATCATCCCCCTCTCACCCTGAGTCTTCCCTCACCCTACACCAACCCCACTCTCACCCTGTGTCTTCCCTCACCCTGTGTCCTCTCACCCTGCACCAACCCTCTGTACCTGCATCCTCCACCCCCTTCATCAAACCCTCTCACCCTTCACCAACCCTCTCTCACCCTGCTTTCTCCGTCCCCTTTCACCAACCACCTCTCACCCTTCACCAACCCCCCTCTCACCCTGAGCCTTCCCTCACCCTGTTTCCTCTCAACCTACATCAACCATCTCAAATCCTGCATCCCTTGCCCCCCCTGCACCAACCCACTATCACCCTGCATCCTCCACCCCCTTCAACAAACCCTCTCACCCTGCACCAACCCTCTCTCACCCTGCTTCCTCCGTCCCCTTTCACCAACCCGCTCTCACCCTACATAAACCCCCTCCCACCCTGAGTCTTCCCTCATCCTGTGTCCTCCGCCCCCTCTCACCCTGCATCTTCCCTCACCCTACACCAACCCAATCCCACCGTGTAACTTCCCTCACCCTGTTTCCTCTCACCCTACACCAACCATCTCAAATCCTGCATCCCTTGCCCCCCTGCACCAACCCACTCTCACCCTGCATCCTCCACCCCCCTTCAACAAACCCTCTCACCCTGCACCAACCCTCTCTCACCCCTGCTTCCTCCGTCCCCTTTCACCAATCCCCTCTTACCCTTCACCAACCACCTCTCACCCTGAGCCTTCCCTCACCCTGTTTCCTCTCACCCTACACCAACCATCTCAAATCCTGCATCCCTGGCCCCCCTGCACCAACCCACTCTCACCCTGCATCCTCCACCCCCCTTCAACAAACCCTCTCACCCTGCACCAAACCTCTCTCACCCTGCTTCCTCCGTCCCCTTTCACCAACCCCCTCTCACCCTACATCAACCCCCTCTCACCCTACCTACACCAACCCCACTCTCACCCTGTGTCTTCCCTCACCCTGTGTCCTCTCACCCTGCACCAACCCTCTGTACCCCTGAATCCCACGCCCCCCTGCACCTGCATCCTCCACCCCCCCTTCATCAAACCCTCTCACCCTTCACCAACCCTCTCTCACCCTGCTTCCTCCGTCCCCTTTCACCAACCCCCTCTCACCCTTCACCAACCCCCTCTCACCCTGAGCCTTCCCTCACCCTGTTTCCTCTCACCCTACACCAACCATCTCAAATCCTGCATCCCTTGCCCCCCCTGCACCAACCCACTATCACCCTGCATCCTCCATCCTCCACCCCCTTTAACAAACCCTCTCACCCTGCACCAACCCTCTCTCACCCTGCTTCCTCCGTCCCCTTTAACCAACCCCCTCTCACCCTACATAAACCCCCTCTTACCCTGAGTCTTCCCTCATCATGTGTCCTCCGCCCCCTCTCACCCTGCATCTTCCCTCACCCTACACCAACCCAATCCCATCCTGTGTCTTCCCTCACCCAGTTTCCTCTCACCCTACACCAACCATCTCAAATCCTGCATCCCTTGCCCCCCCTGCACCAACCCACTCTCACACTGCATCCTCCACCCCCCTTCAACAAACCCTCTCACCCTGCACCAACCCTCTCTCACCCTGCTTCCTCCGTCCCCTTTCACCAACCCCCTCTCACCCTACATCTACCCCCTCTCACCCCGAGTCTTCCCTCATCCTGTGTCCTCCGCCCCCTCACCCTGCATCTTCCCTCACCCTACACCCACCCAATCCCACCCTGTGTCTTCCCTCACCCTCTTTCCTCTCACCCTACACCAACCATCTCAAATCCTGTATCCCTTGCACCCCCTGCACCAACCCACTCTCACCTGCATCCTCCACCCCCTTCAACAAACCCTCTCACGCTGCACCAACCCTCTCTCACCCTGCTTCCTCCGTCCCCTTTTACCAACCCCCTCTCACCCTACATCAACCCCCTCTCACCCTGAGTCTTCCATCACCCTACACCAACCCCACTCTCACCCTGTGTCTTCCTCACCCTGTGTCCTCTCAACCTGCACCAACCCTCTGTACCCCTGAATCCACGCCCCCCTGCACCTGCATCCTCCACCCCCCTTCAACAAACCCTCTCACCCTGCACCAACCCTCTCTCACCCTGCTTCCTCCGTCCCCTTTCACCAACCCCCTCTCACCCTACATCTACCCCCTCTCACCCTGAGTCTTCCCTCATCCTGTGTCCTCCGCCCCCTCTCACCCTGCATCTTCCCTCACCCTACACCCACCCAATCCCACCCTGTGTCTTCCCTCACCCTGTTTCCTCTCACCCTACACCAACCATCTCAAATCCTGCATCCCTGGCCCCCCTGCACCAACCCACTCTCACCCTGCATCCTCCACCCCCCTTCAACAAACCCTCTCACCCTGCACCAAACCTCTCTCACCGTGCTTCCTCCGTCCCCTTTCACCAACCCCCTCTCACCCTACATCAACCCCCTCTCACCCTGAGTCTTCCCTCACCCTACACCAACCCCACTCTCACCCTGTGTCTTCCCTCACCCTGTGTCCTCTCACCCTGCACCAACCCTCTGTACCCCTGAATCCCACGCCCCCCTGCACCTGCATCCTCCACCCCCCTTCATCAAACCCTCTCACCCTTCACCAACCCTCTCTCACCCTGCTTCCTCCGTCCCCTTTCACCAACCCCCTCTCACCCTTCACCAACCCCCTCTCACCCTGAGCCTTCCCTCACCCTGTTTCCTCTCACCCTACACCAACCATCTCAAATCCTGCATCCCTTGCCCCCCCTGCACCAACCCACTATCACCCTGCATCCTCCACCCCCTTTAACAAACCCTCTCACCCTGCACCAACCCTCTCTCACCCTGCTTCCTCCGTCCCCTTTAACCAACCCCCTCTCACCCTACATAAACCCCCTCTCACCCTGAGTCTTCCCTCATCATGTTTTCTCCGCCCCCTCTCACCCTGCATCTTCCCTCACCCTACACCAACCCAATCCCATCTTGTGTCTTCCCTCACCCAGTTTCCTCTCACCCTACACCAACCATCTCAAATCCTGCATCCCTTGCCCCCCTGCACCAACCCACTCTCACACTGCATCCTCCACCCCCTTCAACAAACCCTCTCACCCTGCACCAACCCTCTCTCACCCTGCTTCCTCCGTCCCCTTTCACCAACCCCCTCTCACCCTACATCTACCCCCTCTCACCCTGAGTCTTCCCTCATCCTGTGTCCTCCGCCCCCTCACCCTGCATCTTCCCTCACCCTACACCCACCCAATCCCACCCTGTGTCTTCCCTCACCCTCTTTCCTCTCACCCTACACCAACCATCTCAAATCCTGCATCCCTTGCCCCCCCTGCACCAACCCACTATCACCCTGCATCCTCCACCCCCTTTAACAAACCCTCTCACCCTGCACCAACCCTCTCTCACCCTGCTTCCTCCGTCCCCTTTAACCAACCCCCTCTCACCCTACATAAACCCCCTCTCACCCTGAGTCTTCCCTCATCATGTGTCCTCCGCCCCCTCTCACCCTGCATCTTTCCTCACCATACACCAACCCAATCCCACCGTGTGACTTCCCTCACCCTGTTTCCTCTCACCCTACACCAACCATCTCAAATCCTGCATCCCTTGCCCCCCTGCACCAACCCACTCTCACCCTGCATCTTCCACCCCCCTTCACAAACCCTCTCACCCTGCACCAACCCTCTCTCACCCTGCTTCCTCCGTACCCTTTCACCAACCCCCTCTCACCCTACATCATCCCCCTCTCACCCTGAGTCTTCCCTCACCCTACACCAACCCCACTCTCACCCTGTGTCTTCCCTCACCCTGTGTCCTCTCACCCTGCACCAACCCTCTGTACCCCTGAATCCCACGCCCCCCTGCACCTGCATCCTCCACCCCCTTCATCAAACCCTCTCACCCTTCACCAACCCTCTCTCACCCTGCTTCCTCCGTCCCCTTTCACCAACCCCCTCTCACCCTTCACCAACCCCCTCTCACCCTGAGCCTTCCCTCACCCTGTTTCTCTCACCCTACACCAACCATCTCAAATCCTGCATCCCTTGCCCCCCCTGCACCAACCCACTATCACCCTGCATCCTCCACCCCCTTCAACAAACCCTCTCACCCTGCACCAACCCTCTCTCACCCTGCTTCCCCCGTTCCCTTTCACCAACCCCCTCTCACTCTACATCAACCCCCTCTCACCCTGAGTCTTCCCTCATCCTGTGTCCTCCGCCCCCTCTCACCCTGCATCTTTCCTCACCCTACACCAACCCAATCCCACCCTGTGTCTTCCCTCACCCTGTTTCCTCTCACCCTACACCAACCATCTCAAGTCCTGCATCCCTTGCCCCCCAGCACCAACCCACTCTCAGTCTGCATCCTCCGTCCCCTTTCCCCAACCCCCTCTCACCCAACATCAACCCCCTCTCACCTTGAGTCTTCCCTTACCCTACACCAACCCCACTCTCACCCTGTGTCTTCCCTCACCCTGCACCAACCTTTTCTACCCCTGAGTCCACGCCCCCCTGCACCTGCATCCTCCACCCCCCTTCAACAAACCCTCTCACCCTGCACCAACCCTCTCTCACCCTGCTTCCTCCGTCCCCTTTCACCAACCCCCTCTCACCCTTCACCCACCCAATCCCACCCTGAGCCTTCCCTCACCCTGTTTCCTCTCACCCTACACCAACCATCTCAAATCCTGCATCCCTTGCCCCCCTGCACCAACCCACTCTCACCCTGCATACTACCTTCCCCCTTCAACAAACCCTCTCACCCTGCACCAATCCTCTCTCACCCTGCTTCCTCCGTCCCCTTTCACCAACCCCTCTCACCCTACATCAACCCCCTCTCACCCTGAGTCTTCCCTCACCCTACACCAACCCCACTCTCACCCTGTGTCTTCCCTCACCCTGTGTCCTCTCACCCTGCACCAACCCTCTGTACCCCTGAATCCCACGCCCCCCTGCACCTGCATCCTCCACCCCCCTTCATCAAACCCTCTCACCCTTCACCAACCCTCTCTCACCCTGCTTCCTCCGTCCCCTTTCACCAATCCCCTCTCACCCTTCACCAACCACCTCTCACCCTGAGCCTTCCCTCACCCTGTTTCCTCTCACCCTACACCAACCATCTCAAATCCTGCATCCCTGGCCCCCCTGCACCAACCCACTCTCACCCTGCATCCTCCACCCCCCTTTAACAAACCCTCTCACCCTGCACCAAACCTCTCTCACCCTGCTTCCTCCGTCCCCTTTCACCAACCCCCTCTCACCCTACATCAACCCCCTCTCACCCTGAGTCTTCCCTCACCCTACACCAACCCCACTCTCACCCTGTGTCTTCCCTCACCCTGTGTCCTCTCACCCTGCACCAACCCTCTGTACCCCTGAATCCCACGCCCCCCTGCACCTGCATCCTCCACCCCCCTTCATCAAACCCTCTCACCCTTCACCAACCCTCTCTCACCCTGCTTCCTCCGTCCCCTTTCACCAACCCCCTCTCACCCTTCACCAACCCCCTCTCACCCTGAGCCTTCCCTCACCCTGTTTCCTCTCACCCTACACCAACCATCTCAAATCCTGCATCCCTTGCCCCCCCTGCACCAACCCACTATCACCCTGCATCCTCCACCCCCTTTAACAAACCCTCTCACCCTGCACCAACCCTCTCTCACCCTGCTTCCTCCGTCCCCTTTAACCAACCCCCTCTCACCCTACATAAACCCCCTCTCACCCTGAGTCTTCCCTCATCCTGTGTCCTCCGCCCCCTCTCACCCTGCATCTTCCCTCACCCTACACCAACCCAATCCCATCCTGTGTCTTCCCTCACCCAGTTTCCTCTCACCCTACACCAACCATCTCAAATCCTGCATCCCTTGCCCCCCTGCACCAACCCACTCTCACACTGCATCCTCCACCCCCCTTCAACAAACCCTCTCACCCTGCACCAACCCTCTCTCACCCTGCTTCCTCCGTCCCCTTTCACCAACCCCCTCTCACCCTACATCATCCCCCTCTCACCCTGAGTCTTCCCTCACCCTACACCAACCCCACTCTCACCCTGTGTCTTCCCTCACCCTGTGTCCTCTCACCCTGCACCAACCCTCTGTACCTGCATCCTCCACCCCCTTCATCAAACCCTCTCACCCTTCACCAACCCTCTCTCACCCTGCTTTCTCCGTCCCCTTTCACCAACCACCTCTCACCCTTCACCAACCCCCTCTCACCCTGAGCCTTCCCTCACCCTGTTTCCTCTCAACCTACATCAACCATCTCAAATCCTGCATCCCTTGCCCCCCCTGCACCAACCCACTATCACCCTGCATCCTCCACCCCCTTCAACAAACCCTCTCAAACTGCACCAACCCTCTCTCACCCTGCTTCCTCCGTCCCCTTTCACCAACCCGCTCTCACCCTACATAAACCCCCTCCCACCCTGAGTCTTCCCTCATCCTATGTCCTCCGCCCCCTCTCACCCTGCATCTTCCCTCACCCTACACCAACCCCACTCTCATCCTGTGTCTTCCCTCACCCTGTGTCCTCTCACCCTGCACCAACCCTCTGTACCCCTGAATCCCACGCCCCCCTGCACCTGCATCCTCCACCCCCCTTCATCAAACCCTCTCACCCTTCACCAACCCTCTCTCACCCTGCTTCCTCCGTCCCCTTTCACCAACCCCCTCTCACCCTTCACCAACCCCCTCTCACCCTGAGCCTTCCCTCACCCTGTTTCCTCTCACCCTACACCAACCATCTCAAATCCTGCATCCCTTGCCCCCCCTGCACCAACCCACTATCACCCTGCATCCTCCACCCCCTTTAACAAACCCTCTCACCCTGCACCAACCCTCTCTCACCCTGCTTCCTCCGTCCCCTTTCACCAACCCCCTCTCACCCTACATAAACCCCCTCTCACCCTGAGTCTTCCCTCATCCTGTGTCCTCCGCCCCCTCTCACCCTGCATCTTCCCTCACCCTACACCAACCCAATCCCATCCTGTGTCTTCCCTCACCCAGTTTCCTCTCACCCTACACCAACCATCTCAAATCCTGCATCCCTTGCCCCCCTGCACCAACCCACTCTCACACTGCATCCTCCACCCCCCTTCAACAAACCCTCTCACCCTGCACCAACCCTCTCTCACCCTGCTTCCTCCGTCCCCTTTCACCAACCCCCTCTCACCCTACATCATCCCCCTCTCACCCTGAGTCTTCCCTCACCCTACACCAACCCCACTCTCACCCTGTGTCTTCCCTCACCCCTTTGTCCTCTCACCCTGCACCAACCCTCTGTACCTGCATCCTCCACCCCCTTCATCAAACCCTCTCACCCTTCACCAACCCTCTCTCACCCTGCTTTCTCCGTCCCCTTTCACCAACCACCTCTCACCCTTCACCAACCCCCTCTCACCCTGAGCCTTCCCTCACCCTGTTTCCTCTCAACCTACATCAACCATCTCAAATCCTGCATCCCTTGCCCCCCCTGCACCAACCCACTATCACCCTGCATCCTCCACCCCCTTCAACAAACCCTCTCAAACTGCACCAACCCTCTCTCACCCTGCTTCCTCCGTCCCCTTTCACCAACCCGCTCTCACCCTACATAAACCCCCTCCCACCCTGAGTCTTCCCTCATCCTATGTCCTCCGCCCCCTCTCACCCTGCATCTTCCCTCACCCTACACCAACCCAATCCCACCCTTTGTCTTCCCTCACCCTGTGTCCTCTCAACCTGCACCAACCCTCTGTACCCCTGAATCCACGCCCCCCTGCACCTGCATCCTCCAACCCCTTCATCAAACCCTCTCACCCTTCACCAACCCTCTCTCACCCTGCTTCCTCCGTCCCCTTTCACCAACCCTTTCTCACCCTTCACCAACCCCCTCTCACCCTGAGCCTTCCCTCACCCTGTTTCCTCTCACCCTACACCAACCATCTCAAATCCTGCATCCCTTGCCCCCCCTGCACCAACCCACTATCACCCTGCATCCTCCACCCCCTTTAACAAACCCTCTCACCCTGCACCAACCCTCTCTCACCCTGCTTCCTCCGTCCCCTTTCACCAACCCCCTCTCACCCTACATAAACCCCCTTTCACCCTGAGTCTTCCCTCATCCTGTGTCCTCCCACCCCTCTCACCCTGCATCTTTCCTCACCATACACCAACCCAATCCCACCGTGTGACTTCCCTCACCCTGTTTCCTCTCACCCTACACCAACCATCTCAAATCCTGCATCCCTTGCCCCCCTGCACCAACCCACTCTCACCCTGCATCTTCCACCCCCCTTCAACAAACCCTCTCACCCTGCACCAACCCTCTCTCACCCTGCTTCCTCCGTCCCCTTTCACCAACCCCCTCTCACCCTACATCATCCCCCTCTCACCCTGAGTCTTCCCTCACCCTACACCAACCCCACTCTCACCCTGTGTCTTCCCTCACCCTGTGTTCTCTCACCCTGCACCAACCCTCTGTACCCCTGAATCCCACGCCCCCCTGCACCTGCATCCTCCACCCCCTTCATAAAACCCTCTCACCCTTCACCAACCCTCTCTCACCCTGCTTCCTCCGTCCCCTTACACCAACCCCCTCTCACCCTTCACCAACCCCTCTCACCCTGAGCCTTCCCTCACCCTGTTTCCTCTCACCCTACACCAACCATCTCAAATCCTGCATCCCTTGCCCCCCCCTGCACCAACCCACTATCACCCTGCATCCTCCACCCCCTTCAACAAACCCTCTCACCCTGCACCAACCCTCTCTCACCCTGCTTCCTCCGTTCCCTTTCACCAACCCCCTCTCACCCTACATCAACCCCCTCTCACCCTGAGTCTTCCCTCATCCTGTGTCCTCCACCCCCTCTCACCCTGCATCTTTCCTCACCCTACACCAACCCAATCCCACCCTGTGTCTTCCCTCACCCTGTTTCCTCTCACCCTACACCAACCATCTCAAGTCCTGCATCCCTTGCCCCCCAGCACCAACCCACTCTCAGTCTGCATCCTCCGTCCCCTTTCACCAACCCCCTCTCACCCAACATCAACCCCCTCTCACCTTGAGTCTTCCCTTACCCTACACCAACCCCACTCTCACCCTGTGTCTTCCCTCACCCTGCACCAACCTTTTCTACCCCTGAGTCCCACGCCCCCCTGCACCTGCATCCTCCACCCCCCTTCAACAAACCCTCTCACCCTGCACCAACCCTCTCTCACCCTGCTTCCTCCGTCCCCTTTTACCAACCCCCTCTCACCCTACATCAACCCCCTCTCACCCTGAGTCTTCCCTCATCCTGTGTCCTCCGCCCCCTCTCACCCTGCATCTTCCCTCACCCTACACCAACCCAATCCCACCCTGTGTCTTCCTTCACCCTGTTTCCTCTCACCCTACACCAACCATCTCAAGTCCTGAATCCCTTGCCCCCCAGCACCAACCCACTCTCACTCTGCATCCTCCGTCCCCTTTCACCAACCCCCTCTCACCCTACATCAACCCCCTCTCACCTTGAGTCTTCCCTTACCTTACACCAACCCCACTCTCACCCTGTGTCTTTCCTCACCCTGTGTCCTCTAACCCTGCACCAACCCTTTCTACCCCTGCATCCCACGCCCCCCTGCACCTGCATCCTCCACCCCCCTTCAACAAACCCTCTCACCCTGCACCAACCCTCTCTCACCCTGCTTCCTCTGTCCCCTTTCACCAACCCCCTCTCACCCTACATCTACCCCCTCTCACCCTGAGTCTTCACTCATCCTGTGTCCTCCGCCCCCTCTCACCCTGCATCTTCCCTCACCCTACACCCACCCAATCCCACCCTGTGTCTTCCCTCACCCTGTTTCCTCTCACCCTACACCAACCATCTCAAATCCTGTATCCCTTGCCCCCCTTCACCAACCCACTCTCACCCTGCATCCTCCACCCCTCTTTAACAACCCTCTCACCCTGCACCAACCCTCTCTCACCCTGCTTCCTCCGTCACCTTTCACCAACCCCCTCTCACCCTACATCTACCCCCTCTCACCCTGAGTCTTCCCTCATCCTGTGTCCTCCGCCCCCTCTCACCCTGCATCTTCCTTCACCCTACACCCACCCAATCCCACCCTGTGTCTTCCTTCACCCTGTTTCCTCTCACCCTACACCAACCATCTCAAATCCTGTATCCCTTGCCCCCCTGCACCAACTTACTCTCACCCTGCATCCTCCACCCCCCTTCAACAAACCCTCTCACCCTGCACCAACACTCTCTCACCCTGCTTCCTCCGTCCCCTTTCATCAACCCCCTCTCACCCTACATAAACCCCCTCTCACCCTGAGTCTTCCCTCATCCTGTGTCCTCCGCCCCCTCTCACCCTGCATCTTTCCTCACCATACACCAACCCAATCCCACCGTGTGACTTCCCTCACCCTGTTTCCTCTCACCCTACACCAACCATCTCAAATCCTGCATCCCTTGCCCCCCTGCACCAACCCACTCTCACCCTGCATCTTCCACCCCCCTTCAACAAACCCTCTCACCCTGCACCAACCCTCTCTCACCCTGCTTCCTCCGTCCCCTTTCACCAACCCCCTCTCACCCTACATCATCCCCCTCTCACCCTGAGTCTTCCCTCACCCTACACCAACCCCACTCTCACCCTGTGTCTTCCCTCACCCTGTGTCCTCTCACCCTGCACCAACCCTCTGTACCCCTGATCCCACGCCCCCCTGCACCTGCATCCTCCACCCCCTTCATCAAACCCTCTCACCCTTCACCAACCCTCTCTCACCCTGCTTCCTCCGTCCCCTTTCACCAACCCCCTCTCACCCTTCACCAACCCCTCTCACCCTGAGCCTTCCCTCACCCTGTTTCCTCTCACCCTACACCAACCATCTCAAATCCTGCATCCCTTGCCCCCCTGCACCAACCCACCCTCACCCTGCATCCTCCACCCCCCTTCAACAAACCCTCTCACCCCGCACCAACCCTCTCTCACCCTGCTTCCTCGGTCCCCTTTCACCAACCCCCTCTCACCCTACATAAACCCCCTCTCACCCTGAGTCTTCCCTCATCCGGTGTCCTCTCACCCTGCATCAACACCCCCACCCTGTTTCCTCTCACCCTACACCAACCATCTCAAATCCTGCATCCCTTGCCCCCCTGCACCAACCCACTCTCACCCTGCATCATCCACCCCCCTTCAACAAACCCTCTCACCCTGCACCAACCCTCTCTCACCCTGCTTCCTCCGTCCCCTTTCACCAACCCCCTCTCACCCTACATCATCCCCCTCTCACCCTGAGTCTTCCCTCACCCTACACCAACCCCACTCTCACCCTGTGTCTTCCCTCACCCTGTGTCCTCTCACCCTGCACCAACCCTCTGTACCCCTGAATCCCACGCCCCCCTGCACCTGCATCCTCCACCCCCTTCATCAAACCCTCTCACCCTTCACCAACCCTCTCTCACCCTGCTTCCTCCGTCCCCTTTCACCAACCCCCTCTCACCCTTCACCAACCCCTCTCACCCTGAGCCTTCCCTCACCCTGTTTCCTCTCACCCTACACCAACCATCTCAAATCCTGCATCCCTTGCCCCCCTGCACCAACCCACCCTCACCCTGCATCCTTCACCCCCCTTCAACAAACCCTCTCACCCTGCACCAACCCTCTCTCACCCTGCTTCCTCCGTTCCCTTTCACCAACCCCCTCTCACCCTACATCAACCCCCTCTCACCCTGAGTCTTCCCTCATCCTGTGTCCTCCGCCCCCTCTCACCCTGCATCTTTCCTCACCCTACACCAACCCAATCCCACCCTGTGTCTTCCCTCACCCTGTTTCCTCTCACCCTACACCAACCATCTCAAGTCCTGCATCCCTTGCCCCCCAGCACCAACCCACTCTCAGTCTGCATCCTCCGTCCCCTTTCACCAACCCCCTCTCACCCAACATCAACCCCCTCTCACCTTGAGTCTTCCCTTACCCTACACCAACGCCACTCTCACCCTGTGTCTTCCCTCACCCTGCACCAACCTTTTCTACCCCTGAGTCCCACGCCCCCCTGCACCTGCATCCTCCACCCCCCTTCAACAAACCCTCTCACCCTGCACCAACCCTCTCTCACCCTGCTTCCTCCGTCCCCTTTCACCAACCCCCTCTCACCCTACATCAACCCCCTCTCACCTTGAGTCTTCCCTTACCTTACACCAACCCCACTCTCACCCTGTGTCTTTCCTCACCCTGTGTCCTCTAGCCCTGCACCAACCCTTTCTACCCCTGCATCCCAGGTCCCCCTGCACCTGCATCCTCCACCCCCCTTCAACAAACCCTCTCACCCTGCACCAACCCTCTCTCACCCTGCTTCCTCTGTCCCCTTTCACCAACCCCCTCTCACCCTACATCTACCCCCTCTCACCCTGAGTCTTCCCTCATCCTGTGTCCTCCTCCCCCTCTCACCCTGCATCTTCCCTCACCCTACACCCACCCAATCCCACCCTGTGTCTTCCCTCACCCTGTTTCCTCTCACCCTACACCAACCATCTCAAATCCTGTATCCCTTGCCCCCCTGCACCAACCCACTCTCACCTTGCATCCTCCACCCCCCTTCAACAACCCTCTCACCCTGCACCAACCCTCTCTTACCCTGCTTCCTCCGTCCCCTTTCACCAACCCCCTCTCACCCTACATCTACCCCCTCTCACCCTGAGTCTTCCCTCATCCTGTGTCCTCCGCCCCCTCTCACCCTGCATCTTCCCTCACCCTACACCCACCCAATCCCACCCTGTGTCTTCCCTCACCCTGTTTCCTCTCACCCTACAACAACCATCTCAAATCCTGTATCCCTTGCCCCCCTGCACCAACCCACTCTCACCCTGCATCCTCCACCCCCCTTCAACAAACCCTCTCACCCTGCACCAACCCTCTCTCACCCTGCTTCCTCCGTCCCCTTTCACCAACCCCCTCTCACCCTACATCAACCCCCTCTCACCCTGAGTCTTCCCTCACCGTACACCAACCACACTCTCACCCTGTGTCTTCCCTCACCCTGTGTCCTCTCACCCTGCACCAACCCTCTGTACCACTGAATCCCACGCCCCCCTGCACCTGCATCCTCCACCCCCCTTCATCAAACCCTCTCACCCTTCACCAACCCCACTCTCACCCTGCTTCCTCAGTCCCCTTTCACCAACCCCCTCTCACCCTTCACCCACCCAATCCCACCCTGAGCCTTCCCTCACCCTGTTTCCTCTCACCCTACACCAACCATCTCAAATCCTGCATCCCTTGCCCCCCTGCACCAACCCACTCTCACCCTGCATCCTCCTCCCCCCTTCAACAAACCCTCTCACCCTGCACCAACCCTCTCTCACCCTGCTTCCTCCGTCCCCTTTCACCAACCCCTCTCACCCTACATCAACCCCCTCTCACCCTGAGTCTTCCCTCACCCTACACCAACCCCACTCTCACCCTGTGTCTTTCCTCACCCTGTGTCCTCTCACCCTTCACCAACCCTCTGTACCCCTGAATCCAACGCCCCCCTGCACCTGCATCCTCCACCCCCCTTCATCAAACCCTCTCACCCTTCACCAACCCTCTCTCACCCGGCTTCCTCCGTCCCCTTTCACCAATCCCCTCTCACCCTTCACCAACCCCCTCTCACCCTGAGCCTTCCCTCACCTTGTTTCCTCTCACCCTACACCAACCATCTCAAATCCTGCATCCCTGGCCCCCCTGCACCAACCCACTCTCACCCTGCATCCTCCACCCCCCTTCAACAAACCCTCTCACCCTGCACCAACCCTCTCTCACCCTGCTTCCTCCGTCCCCTTTCACCAACCTCCTCTCACCCTACAGCAACCCCCTCTCACCCTGAGTCTTCCCTCATCCTGTGTCCTCCGCCCCCTCTCACCCTGCATCTTCCCTCACCCTACACCAACCCAATCCCACCCTGTTTCTTCCCTCACCCTGTTTCCTCTCACCCTACACCAACCATCTCAAATCCTGCATCCCTTGCCCCCCTGCACCAACCCACTCTCACCCTGCATCCTCCACCCCCTTCAACAAACCCTCTCACCCTGCTTCCTCCGTCCCCTTTCACCAACCCCCTCTCACCCTACATCAACCCCCTCTCACCCTGAGTCTTCCCTCACCCTACACCAACCCCACTCTCACCCTGTGTCTTCCCTCACCCTGTGTCCTCTCAACCTGCACCAACCCTCTTTACCCCTGAATCCACGCCCCCCTGCACCTGCATCCTCCACCCCCCTTCATCAAACCCTCTCACCCTTCACCAACCCCCTCTCACCCTTCACCAACCCCCTCTCACCCTGAGCCTTCCCTCACCCTGTTTCCTCTCACCCTACACCAACCATCTCGAATCCTGCATCCCTTGCCCCCCCTGCACCAACCCACTATCACCCTGCATCCTCCACCCCCTTTAACAAACCCTCTCACCCTGCACCAACCCTCTCTCACCCTGCTTCCTCCGTCCCCTTTCACCAACCCCCTCTCACCCTACGTAAACCCCCTCTCACCCTGAGTCTTCCCTCATCCTGTGTCCTCCGCCCCCTCTCACCCTGCATCTTTCCTCACCATACACCAACCCAATCCCACCGTGTGACTTCCCTCACCCTGTTTCCTCTCACCCTACACCAACCATCTCAAATCCTGCATCCCTTGCCCCCCTGCACCAACCCACTCTCACACTGCATCCTCCACCCCCCTTCAACAAACCCTCTCACCCTGCACCAACCCTCTCTCACCCTGCTTCCTCCGTCCCCTTTCACCAACCCCCTCTCACCCTACATAAACCCCCTCTCACCCTGAGTCTTCCCTCATCCTGTGTCCTCCGCCCCCTCTCACCCTGCATCTTTCCTCACCATACACCAACCCAATCCCACCGTGTGACTTCCCTCACCCTGTTTCCTCTCACCCTACACCAACCATCCCAAATCCTGCATCCCTTGCCCCCCTTCACCAACCCACTCTCACCCTGCATCTTCCACCCCCCTTCAACAAACCCTCTCACCCTGCACCAACCCTCTCTCACCCTGCTTCCTCCGTCCCCTTTCACCAACCCCCTCTCACCCTACATCATCCCCCTCTCACCCTGAGTCTTCCCTCACCCTACACCAACCCCACTCTCACCCTGTGTCTTCCCTCACCCTGTGTCCTCTCACCCTGCACCAACCCTCTGTACCCCTGAATCCCACGCCCCCCTGCACCTGCATCCTCCACCCCCTTCATCAAACCCTCTCACCCTTCACCAACCCTCTCTCACCCTGCTTCCTCCGTCCCCTTTCACCAACCCCCTCTCACCCTTCACCAACCCCTCTCACCCTGAGCCTTCCCTCACCCTGTTTCCTCTCACCCTACACCAACCATCTCAAATCCTGCATCCCTTGCCCCCCCTGCACCAACCCACTATCACCCTGCATCCTCCACCCCCTTCAACAAACCCTCTCACCCTGCACCAACCCTCTCTCACCCTGCTTCCTCCGTTCCCTTTCACCAACCCCCTCTCACCCTACATTAACCCCCTCTCACCCTGAGTCTTCCCTCATCCTGTGTCCTCCGCCCCCTCTCACCCTGCATCTTTCCTCACCCTACACCAACCCAATCCCACCCTGTGTCTTCCCTCACCCTGTTTCCTCTGACCCTACACCAACCATCTCAAGTCCTGCATCCCTTGCCCCCCAGCACCAACCCACTCTCAGTCTGCATCCTCCGTCCCCTTTCACCAACCCCCTCTCACCCAACATCAACCCCCTCTCACCTTGAGTCTTCCCTTACCCTACACCAACCCCACTCTCACCCTGTGTCTTCCCTCACCCTGCACCAACCTTTTCTACCCCTGAGTCCCACGCCCCCCTGCACCTGCATCCTCCACCCCCCTTCAACAAACCCTCTCACCCTGCACCAACCCTCTCTCACCCTGCTTCCTCCGTCCCCTTTCACCAACCCCCTCTCACCCTACATCAACCCCCTCTCACCTTGAGTCTTCCCTTACCTTACACCAACCCCACTCTCACCCTGTGTCTTTCCTCACCCTGTGTCCTCTAACCCTGCACCAACCCTTTCTACCCCTGCATCCCACGACCCCCTGCACCTGCATCCTCCACCCCCCTTCAACAAACCCTCTCACCCTGCACCAACCCTCTCTCACCCTGCTTCCTCTGTCCCCTTTCACCAACCCCCTCTCACCCTACATCTACCCCCCTCTCACCCTGAGTCTTCCCTCATCCTGTGTCCTCCGCCCCCTCTCACCCTGCATCTTCCCTCACCCTACACCCACCCAATCCCACCCTGTGTCTTCCCTCACCTGGTTTCCTCTCACCCTACACCAACCATCTCAAATCCTGTATCCCTTGCCCCCCTGCACCAACCCACTCTCACCCTGCATCCTCCACCCCCCTTCAACAACCCTCTCACCCTACACCAACCCTCTCTCACCCTGCTTCCTCCGTCCCCTTTCACCAACCCCCTCTCTTCCTACATCTACCCCCTCTCACCCTGAGTCTTCCCTCATCCTGTGTCCTCCGCCCCCTCTCACCCTGCATCTTCCCTCACCCTACACCCACCCAATCCCACCCTGTGTCTTCCCTCACCCTGTTTCCTTTCACCCTACAACAACCATCTCAAATCCTGTATCCCTTGCCCCCCTGCACCAACCCACTCTCACCCTGCATCCTCCACCCCCCTTCAACAAACCCTCTCACCCTGCACCAACCCTCTCTCACCCTGCTTCCTCCGTCCCCTTTCACCAACCCCCTCTCACCCTACATCAACCCCCTCTCACCCTGAGTCTTCCCTCACCGTACACCAACCACACTCTCACCCTGTGTCTTCCCTCACCCTGTGTCCTCTCACCCTGCACCAACCCTCTGTACCCCTGAATCCCACGCCCCCCTGCACCTGCATCCTCCACCCCCCTTCATCAAACCCTCTCACCCTTCACCAACCCCACTCTCACCCTGCTTCCTCCGTCCCCTTTCACTAACCCCCTCTCACCCTTCACCCACCCCCTCTCACCCTGAGCCTTACCTCACCCTGCAACCTCCACCCCCCTTCAACAAACCCTCTCACCCTGCACCAACCCTCTCTCACCCTGCTTCCTCCGTCCCCTATCACCAACCCCCTCTCACCCTACATCTACCCCCTCTCACCCTGAGTCTTCTCTCATCCTGTGTCCTCTGCCACCTCACCCTACATCAACCCCCTCTCACCCTGAGTCTTCCCTCACCCTACACCAACCCCACTCTCACCCTGTGTCTTCCCTCACCCTGTGTGCTCTCACCCTGCACCAACCCTCTGTACCCCTGAATCCCACGCCCCCCTGCACCTGCATACTCCACCCCCCTTCATCAAACCCTCTCACCCTTCACCAACCCTCTCTCACCCTGCTTCCTCCGTCCCCTTTCACCAACCCCCTCTCACCCTTCACCAACCCCCTCTCACCCTGAGCCTTCCCTCACCCTGTTTCCTCTCACCCTACACCAACCATCTCAAATCCTGCATCCCTTGCCCCCCTGCACCAACCCACTCTCGCCCTGCATCCTCCACCCCCCTTCAACAAACCCTCTCACCCTGCACCAACCCTCTCTCACCCTGCTTCCTCCGTCCCCTTTCACTAACCCCCTCTCACCCTACATCAACCCCTTCTCATCCTGTGTCCTCCGCCCCCTCTCACCCTGCATCTTCCCTCACCCTACACCAACCCAATCCCATCCTGTGTCTTCCCTCACCCTGTTTCCTCTCACCCTACACCAACCATCTCAAATCCTGCATCCCTTGACCCCCTGCACCAACTCACTCTCACCCTGCATCCTCCACCCCCCTTCAACAAACCCTCTCACCCTGTACCAACCCTCTCACCCTGCTTCCTCCGTCCCCTTTCACCAACCTCCTCTCACCCTACAGCAACCCCCTCTCACCCTGAGTCTTCCCTCATCCTGTATCCTCCGCCCCCTCTCACCCTGCATCTTCCCTCACCCTACACCAACCCAATCCCACCCTGTGTCTTCCCTCACCTTTTTTCCTCTCACCCTACACCAACCATCTCAAATCCTGCATCCCTTGCCCCCCTGCACCAACCCACTCTCACCCTGCATCCTCCACCCCCCTTCAACAAACCCTCTCACCCTGCTTCCTCCGTCCCCTTTCACCAACCCCCTCTCACCCTACATCAACCCCCTCTCACCCTGAGCCTTCCCTCACCCTGTTTCCTCTCACCCTACACCAACCATCTCAAATCCTGCATCCCTTGCCCCCCCCTGCACCAACCCACTATCACCCTGCAGCCTCCACCCCCTTCAACAAACCCTCTCACCCTGCACCAACCCTCTCTCACCCTGCTTCCTCCGTCCCCTTTCACCAACCCCCTCTCACCCTACATAAACCCCCTCTCACCCTGATTCTTCCCTCATCCTGTGTCCTCCGCCCCCTCTCACCCTGCATCTTCCCTCACCCTACACCAACCCAATCCCACCGTGTGACTTCCCTCACCCTGTTTCCTCTCACCCTACACCAACCATCTCAAATCCTGCATCCCTTGCCCCCCTGCACCAACCCACTCTCACCCTGCATCCTCCACCCCCCTTCAACAAACCCTCTCACCCTGCACCAACCCTCTCTCACCCTGCTTCCTCCGCCCCCTTTCACCAACCCCCTCTCACCCTACATCATCCCCCTCTCACCCTGAGTCTTCCCTCACCCTACACCAACCACACTCTCACCCTGTGTCTTCCCTCACCCTGTGTCCTCTCACCCTGCACCAACCCTCTGTACCTGCATCCTCCACCCCTTCATCAAGCCCTCTCACCCTTCACCAACCCTCTCTCACCCTGCTTCCTCCGTCCCCTTTCACCAACCACCTCTCACCCTTCACCAACCCCCTCTCACCCTGAGCCTTCCCTCACCCTGTTTCCTCTCACCCTACACCAACCATCTCAAATCCTGCATCCCTTGCCCCCCCTGCACCAACCCACTATCACCCTGCATCCTCCACCCCCTTCAACAAACCCTCTCACCCTGCACCAACCCTCTCTCACCCTGCTTCCTCCGTCCCCTTTCACCAACCCCCTCTCACCCTACATAAACCCCCTCCCACCCTGAGTCTTCCCTCATCCTGTGTCCTCCACCCCCTCTCACCCTGCATCTTCCCTCACCCTACACCAACCCAATCCCACCCTGTGTCTTCCCTCACCCTGTGTCCTCTCAACCTGCACCAACCCTCTGTACCCCTGAATCCACGCCCCCCTGCACCTGCATCCTCCACCCCCCTTCATCAAACCCTCTCACCCTTCACCAACCCTCTCTCACCCTGCTTCCTCCGTCCCCTTTCACCAACCCCCTCTCACCCTTCACCAACCCCCTCTCACCCTGAGCCTTCCCTCACCCTGTTTCCTCTCACCCTACACCAACCATCTCAAATCCTGCATCCCTTGCCCCCCCTGCACCAACCCACTATCACCCTGCATCCTCCACCCCCTTTAACAAACCCTCTCACCCTACACCAACCCTCTCTCACCCTGCTTCCTCCGTCTCCTTTCACCAACCCCCTCTCACCCTACATAAACCCCCTCTCACCCTAAGTCTTCACTCATCCTGTGTCCTCCGTCCCCTCTCACCCTGCATCTTTCCTCACCATACACCAACCCAATCCCACCGTGTGACTTCCCTCACCCTGTTTCCTCTCACCCTACACCAACCATCTCAAATCCTGCATCCCTTGCCCCCCTGCACCAACCCACTCTCACCCTGCATCTTCCACCCCCCTTCAACAAACCCTCTCACCCTGCACCAGCCCTCTCTCACCCTGCTTCCTCCGTCCCCTTTCACCAACCCCCTCTCACCCTACATCATCCCCCTCTCACCCTGAGTCTTCCCTCACCCTACACCAACCCAACTCTCACCCTGTGTCTTCCCTCTCCCTGTGTCCTCTCACCCTGCACCAACCCTCTGTACCCCTGAATCCCACGCCCCCCTGCACCTGCATCCTCCACCCCCTTCATCAAACCCTCTCACCCTTTACCAACCCTCTCTCACCCTGCTTCCTCCGTCCCCTTTCACCAACCCCCTCTCACCCTTCACCAACCCCTCTCACCCTGAGCCTTCCCTCACCCTGTTTCCTCTCACCCTACACCAACCATCTCAAATTCTGCATCCCTTGCCCCCCCTGCACCAACCCACTATCACCCTGCATCCTCCACCCCCTTCAACAAACCCTCTCACCCTGCACCAACCCTCTCTCACCCTGCTTCCTCCGTTCCCTTTCACCAACCCCCTCTCACCCTACATCAACCCCCTCCCACCCTGAGTCTTCCCTCATCCTGTGTCCTCCGCCCCCTCTCACCCTGCATCTTTCCTCACCCTACACCAACCCAATCCCACCCTGTGTCTTCCCTCACCCTGTTTCCTCTCACCCTACACCAACCATCTCAAGTCCTGAATCCCTTGCCCCCCAGCACCAACCCACTCTCACTCTGCATCCTCCGTCCCCTTTCACCAACCCCCTCTCACCCAACATCAACCCCCTCTCACCTTGAGTCTTCCCTTACCTTACACCAACCCCACTCTCACTCTGTGTCTTTCCTCACCCTGTGTCCTCTAACCCTGCACCAACCCTTTCTACCCCTGCATCCCACGCCCCCCTGCACCTGCATCCTCCACCCCCCTTCAACAAACCCTCTCACCCTGCACCAACCCTCTCTCACCCTGCTTCCTCTGTCCCCTTTCACCAACCCCCTCTCACCCTACATCTACCCCCTCTCACCCTGAGTCTTCCCTCATCCTGTGTCCTCCGCCCCCTCTCACCCTGCATCTTCCCTCACCCAACACCCACCCAATCCCACCCTGTGTCTTCCCTCACCCTGTTTCCTCTCACCCTACACCAACCATCTCAAATCCTGTATCTCTTGCCCCCCTGCACCAACCCACTCTCACCCTGCATCCTCCACCCCTCTTCAACAACCCTCTCACCCTGCACCAACCCTCTCTCACCCTGCTTCCTCCGTCCCCTTTCACCAACCCCCCTCTCACCCTACATCTACCCCCCTCTCACCCTGAGTCTTCCCTCATCCTGTGTCCTCCGCCCCCTCTCACCCTGCATCTTCCCTCACCCTACACCCACCCAATCCCACCCTGTGTCTTCCCTCACCCTGTTTCCTCTCACCCTACAACAACCATCTCAAATCCTGTATCCCTTGCCCCCCTGCACCAACCCACTCTCACCCTGCATCCTCCACCCCCCTTCAACAAACCCTCTCACCCTGCACCAACCCTCTCTCACCCTGCTTCCTCCGTCCCCTTTCACCAACCCCCTCTCACCCTACATCAACCCCCTCTCACCCTGAGTCTTCCCTCACCGTACACCAACCACACTCTCACCCTGTGTCTTCCCTCACCCTGTGTCCTCTCACCCTGCACCAACCCTCTGTACCCCTGAATCCCACGCCCCCCTGCACCTGCATCCTCCACCCCCCTTCATCAAACCCTCTCACCCTTCACCAACCCTCTCTCACCCGGCTTCCTCCGTCCCCTTTCACCAATCCCCTCTCACCCTTCACCAACCCCCTCTCACCTTGAGCCTTCCCTCACCTTGTTTCCTCTCACCCTACACCAACCATCTCAAATCCTGCATCCCTGGCCCCCCTGCACCAACCCACTCTCACCCTGCTTCCTCCGTCCCCTTTCACCAACCCCCTCTCACCCTACATCTACCCCCTCTCACCCTGAGTCTTCCCTCATCCTGTGTCCTCCGCCCCCTCTCACCCTGCATCTTCCCTCACCCTACACCCACCCAATCCCACCCTGTGTCTTCCCTCACCCTGTTTCCTCTCACCCTACAACAACCATCTCAAATCCTGTATCCCTTGCCCCCCTGCACCAACCCACTCTCACCCTGCATCCTCCACCCCCCTTCAACAAACCCTCTCACCCTGCACCAACCCTCTCTCACCCTGCTTCCTCCGTCCCCTTTCACCAACCCCCTCTCACCGTACACCAACCACACTCTCACCCTGTGTCTTCCCTCACCCTGTGTCCTCTCACCCTGCACCAACCCTCTGTACCCCTGAATCCCACGCCCCCCTGCACCTGCATCCTCCACCCCCCTTCATCAAACCCTCTCACCCTTCACCAACCCA